>NC_088228.1:3750857-3835857 GCF_036934945.1 Oncorhynchus masou masou | reverse complement strand
CCTGGGGTTTATTAAGGATCCCCATTAGTTCCTGCAGCAGCTACTCTTCCTGGGGTTTATTATGGATCCCCATTAGTTCCTGCCAAGGCAGCAGCTACTCTTCCTGGGGTTTATTAAGGATCCCCATTAGTTCCTGCAGCAGCTACTCTTCCTGGGGTTTATTATGGATCCCCATTAGTTCCTGCCAAGGCAGCAGCTACTCTTCCTGTGGTTTATTATGGATCCCCATTAGTTCCTGCCAAGGCAGCAGCTACTCTTCCTGTGGTTTATTCTGGATCCCCATTAGTTCCTGCCAAGGCAGCAGCTACTCTTCCTGTGGTTTATTATGGATCCCCATTAGTTCCTGCCAAGACAGCAGCTACTCTTCCTGGGGTTTATTATGGATCCCCATTAGTTCCTGCAGCAGCTACTCTTCCTGGGGTTTATTATGGATTCCCATTAGTTCCTGCCAAGGCAGCTGCTATTCTTCCTGGGGTTTATTATGGATCCCCATTAGTTCCTGCCAAGGCAGCAGCTACTCTTCCTGGGGTTTATTATGGATCCCCATTAGTTCCTGCAGCAGCTACTCTTCCTGGGGTTTATTATGGATCCCCATTAGTTCCTGCAGCAGCTACTCTTCCTGGGGTTTATTATGGATCCCCATTAGTTCCTGCCAAGGCAGCAGCTACTCTTCCTGAGGTTTATTATGGATCCCCATTAGTTCCTGCCAAGGCAGCTGCTATTCTTCCTGGGGTTTATTATGGATCCCCATTAGTTCCTGTCAAGACAGCAGCTACTCTTCCTGGGGTTTATTAATATGATGACTTGCAACTCGACTTTGACTTTAACACCAATGACTAGTGACTTGACTTGGACGTGAGCCTTATGACTCCACCTGCCCTGATACCCTCTCCAACCCTCTCCAACCCTCCCCAACCCTCTCCAAGCCTCTCCAACCTTCTCCAACCCTCTCCAACCCTCCCCAACCCTCTCCAAGCCTCTCCAAGCCTCTCCAACCCTCCCCAACCCTCTCCAACCCTCCCCAACCCTCTCCAAGCCTCTCCAACCTTCTCCAAGCCTCCCCAACCCTCTCCAACCCTCTCCAACCCTCTGCAAGCCCAGATATTAAAAATGATGCTATTAAAAAAAGTGTGCAGCGCATCGACTCTTCATTTAACGGGTTACAGTTTGAATCGGACAGCAGCCAATCAAATTGTGCGTTGCAGTGCAGAGGAACGTCTGGCGGGGGAATTCAGATGGAGCCCTTGGAATGATGATACCCAAAATAAATATTTAATAATAATAATTAAACAGATTGCAAATTGCAAAACATGCGGGAAGAAAATTACAGACGGAGACGCAACAACTTCCAACTTTGTTCGACATTTGAAGCTCCACAAAGGACAGTAAGTCGTGGCTAATATAGCCGACAGCTATCCATCACACAAGGTTGTGTGTTTATGAGTGTGTGTGTAACTTGTTTCATGGGTTTCTTTTTGCCTGGCTTGTGATGTCTGGAGCCTGTATTGTTATGTGCCCTCCTCACTGCTTGTGATGTATTGTTATGTGCCCTCCTCACTGCTTGTGATGTCTGGAGCCTGTATTGTTATGTGCCCTCCTCACGGCTTGTGATGTCTGGAGCCTGTATTGTTATGTGCTCTCCTCACTGCTTGTGATGTCTGGAGCCTGTATTGTTATGTGCTCACTGCTTGTGATGTCTGGAGCCTGTATTGTTATGTGCTCACTGCTTGTGATGTCTGGAGCCTGTATTGTTATGTGCTCACTGCTTGTGATGTCTGGAGCCTGTATTGTTATGTGCTCTCCTCACTGCTTGTGATGTCTGGAGCCTGTATTGTTATGTCCTCACTGCTTGTGATGTCTGGAGCCTGTATTGTTATGTGCTCTCCTCACTGCTTGTGATGTCTGGAGCCTGTATTGTTATGTGCTCTCCTCACTGCTTGTGATGTCTGGAGCCTGTATTGTTATGTCCTCACTGCTTGTGATGTCTGGAGCCTGTATTGTTATGTGCTCACTGCTTGTGATGTCTGGCGCCTGTATTGTGATGTGCCCTCCTCACTGCTTGTGATGTCTGGAGCCTGTATTGTTATGTGCTCTCCTCACTGCTTGTGATGTCTGGAGCCTGTATTGTTATGTGCCCTCCTCACTGCTTGTGATGTCTGGAGTCTGTATTGTTATGTGCTCACTGCTTGTGATGTCTGGAGCCTGTATTGTTATGTGCCCTCCTCACTGCTTGTGATGTCTGGAGCCTGTATTGTTATGTGCCCTCCTCACTGCTTGTGATGTCTGGAGCCTGTATTGTTATGTGCTCACTGCTTGTGATGTCTGGCGCCTGTATTGTGATGTGCCCTCCTCACTGCTTGTGATGTCTGGAGCCTGTATTGTTATGTGCTCTCCTCACTGCTTGTGATGTCTGGAGCCTGTATTGTTATGTGCTCTCCTCACTGCTTGTGATGTCTGGAGCCTGTATTGTTATGTGCCCTCCTCACTGCTTGTGATGTCTGGAGTCTGTATTGTTATGTGCTCACTGCTTGTGATGTCTGGAGCCTGTATTGTTATGTGCCCTCCTCACTGCTTGTGATGTCTGGAGTCTGTATTGTTATGTGCTCACTGCTTGTGATGTCTGGAGCCTGTATTGTTATGTGCTCTCCTCACTGCTTGTGATGTCTGGAGCCTGTATTGTTATGTGCTCTCCTCACTGCTTGTGATGTCTGGAGCCTGTATTGTTATGTGCTCTCCTCACTGCTTGTGATGTCTGGAGCCTGTATTGTTATGTGCCCTCCTCACTGCTTGTGATGTCTGGAGTCTGTATTGTTATGTGCTCACTGCTTGTGATGTCTGGAGCCTGTATTGTTATGTGCTCACTGCTTGTGATGTCTGGAGCCTGTATTGTTATGTGCTCTCCTCACTGCTTGTGATGTCTGGAGCCTGTATTGTTATGTGCTCTCCTCACTGCTTGTGATGTCTGGAGCCTGTATTGTTATGTGCTCTCCTCACTGCTTGTGATGTCTGGAGCCTGTATTGTTATGTGCCCTCCTCACTGCTTGTGATGTCTGGAGCCTGTATTGTTATGTGCCCTCCTCACTGCTTGTGATGTCTGGAGCCTGTATTGTTATGTGCTCACTGCTTGTGATGTCTGGAGCCTGTATTGTTATGTGCTCACTGCTTGTGATGTCTGGAGCCTGTATTGTTATGTGCTCACTGCTTGTGATGTCTGGAGCCTGTATTGTTATGTGCTCACTGCTTGTGATGTCTGGAGCCTGTATTGTTATGTGCTCTCCTCACTGCTTGTGATGTCTGGAGCCTGTATTGTTATGTGCTCTCCTCACTGCTTGTGATGTCTGGAGCCTGTATTGTTATGTGCCCTCCTCACTGCTTGTGATGTCTGGAGCCTGTATTGTTATGTGCCCTCCTCAGTGCTTGTGATGTCTGGAGCCTGTATTGTTATGTGCCCTCCTCACTGCTTGTGATGTCTGGAGCCTGTATTGTAATGTGCCCTCCTCACTGCTTGTGATGTCTGGAGCCTGTATTGTTATGTGCTCTCCTCACTGCTTGTGATGTCTGGAGCCTGTATTGTTATGTGCTCTCCTCACTGCTTGTGATGTCTGGAGCCTGTATTGTTATGTGCCCTCCTCACTGCTTGTGATGTCTGGAGCCTGTATTGTTATGTGCTCTCCTCACTGCTTGTGATGTCTGGAGCCTGTATTGTTATGTGCTCTCCTCACTGCTTGTGATGTCTGGAGCCTGTATTGTTATGTGCTCTCCTCACTGCTTGTGATGTCTGGAGCCTGTATTGTTATGTGCCCTCCTCACTGCTTGTGATGTCTGGAGCCTGTATTGTTATGTCCTCACTGCTTGTGATGTCTGGAGCCTGTATTGTTATGTGCCCTCCTCACTGCTTGACTAGATTAGATTTGCAGATTGATCACCACCGCGCTGTTTGAAGCTGGAAAAGATCAAATGAGCACATTTGTGGCAGTGTCTCCTAGATTGGTTGTGTACTCTTCCTAACCTGCTGATTACGGGGGTGCTTGAACCTCTGATTTGTGTTTATGCTTCACACAAATCCCCCATCTCCCTCTCCCTCCCTCTCTCTCTCCCTCTCTCTCTCCCTCTCCCTCTCCCTCTCCCTCTCCCTCTCCCTCTCTCCCTCCTCAGTTTTGAGCTTTTACTCCGTTGATAATGAATGAAGAGCGGCTTATTTCATCTGAGGCGCCGCATTCAGATACAGTCTTACAGATAGAAATGCAATATATAGATCAGCACTCGATTCTCTATTCTACACAGCAGATACAGTCTTACAGATAGAAATGCAATATATAGATCAGCACTCGATTCTCTATTCTACACAGCAGATACAGTCTTACAGATAGAAATGCAATATATAGATCAGCACTCGATTCTCTATTCTACACAGCAGATACAGTCTTACAGATAGAAATGCAATATATAGATCAGCACTCGATTCTCTATTCTACACAGCAGATAGTCTTACAGATAGAAATGCAATATATAGATCAGCACTCGATTCTCTATTCTACACAGCAGATACAGTCTTACAGATAGAAATGCAATATATAGATCAGCACTCGATTCTCTATTCTACACAGCAGAGACAGTCTTACAGATAGAAATGTAATATATAGATCAGCACTCGATTCTCTATTCTACACAGCAGATAGTCTTACAGATAGAAATGCAATATATAGATCAGCACTCGATTCTCTATTCTACACGGCAAATATAGTCTTACAGATAGAAATGCAATATATAGATCAGCACTCAATTCTCTATTCTACACGGCAAATACAGTCTTACAGATAGAAATGCAATATATAGATCTGCACTCGATTCTCTATTCTACACAGCAGATACAGTCTTACAGATAGAAATGCAATATATAGATCAGCACTCGATTCTCTATTCTACACAGCAAAGGCTGTTGTAGGTGATGTATTTCTATACAACCACCCCACACAACCAGACCCCGGCCTACCACGCCTGTCCCGCTGTCACAGACGAGGGGGGGTCTTTCTCATGGCTACCCATGTATTTCCATGGAAATATAACATTTATTTGGAAAGTAATAAATATATAGATTTTTTTTTTTTAAGCTTTCATGATTTGCAGAAATATAATATACTTTTACTCTTGTTTCAAATATGACATGGTTTTACATTTGGTGAAGAGCACATTATGACTTGTTTAGGACTTGAGATTTGCCTTGATACTTGACGGTCTTGACTTGACTCGGACTTGCCTGTCTTGACTTGTGACTTGTAAAACAATGACTTGGTCCCACCTCTGGAACGTGGTTATATCAGGAACAGCACCATCTAGTTGTCAAAACCTGGTATTATCAGGATGTAGGGTGGGACATAAACCTAATACATTCAATGACTAATTTCTATGATTTCCTTATATGAACTGTATTTCAGTAAAATCTTTGAAATTGTTCCATGTGGCATTTTATATATTTGTTCCGTGTATATGAATTCTATAAATTAAGATGGCTAATTTGGATTTAATCAATTAGCTTAATTTCTCAGATATTAAATTATATTTCATCAACATAATGTCATAGGAATGTTGATCTTATCTGTTTCTAACTACAGAAACGATTTCAGAACAATCTGAGATGGTGGGTGTCATGGCTTGCTGAAATGACATGGATTGACCATAAATCAAAGAGAACCACCGAGCTCCCAGCAAAGCTCTAGATCACAGAGAAACTTTCCAGTTGTTTTTTAAAATCTGAATAAAAGAGAACCACCGAGCTCCCAGCAGAGCTCCAGATCACAGAGAAACTTTCCAGTTGTTTTTTAAATCTAAATGAAAGAGAACCACCGAGCTCCCAGCAGAGCTCTAGATCACAGAGAAACTTTCCAGTTGATACAGAACCACCAGTGAGCGAATGAGTCCATCTCCAAGACAAACGGCAATGTTGTGACAATGTTCCCGACCTGTAGTCTAGTATTCAGGGTATGTATTTTATCTTTTAAAAGTGGTATTTCCTGCTGGTATGCGTGTTCTGAAAATTAATGTAGTTATATTTACAGTTTTTTTATATAGTTACATGTGAAGTTATTGGCACACAGTCTGTGACTAGTATGTAAGGTCTGGGTATCAGGTGCAACAGTACAGGATCAGATACCAACGAGCTGTTGGTCACATTTCAAGGAAGCTATTCAGGGAAACATTAAGGAAACTTCGAGGAAACTCTTCGAGGAAATACTCGACAACACATGCCCTGATGTCATTTATGCCTAGGAGACTATAGTCGAAAGACGTTGTCCACTTGAAAGAGTACCTGCTGTATATAAGGACTCCATAACACATTCATCACCCATACACACCACATTCATAAACCATACAAACCACATTCATAACCCATACAAACCACATAACCCATACAGACCACATTCATAACCCATACAAACCACATTCATAACCCATACAAACCACATTAATAACCCATACAAACCACATTAATAACCCGTACAAACCATATTCATAAGCAGTACAGAGAAGTATTTCATAATGTCTATGGCTAAATGAAATGGTTATAGGCTAAATGAAATGTTTATAGGCTAAATTATATGGTTATAGGCTAAATGTAATGGCTATGGCTAAATGTAATGGTTATAGGCTAAATGTAATGTTTATAGGCTAAATAAAATGGTTATAGGCTAAATAAAATGGTTATAGGCTAAATAAAATGGTTATAGGCTAAATGAAATGGTTATAGGCTAAATGAAATGGTTATAGGCTAAATGTAATGTTTATAGGCTAAATGTAATGGCTATAGGCTAAATGAAATGGTTATAGGCTAAATGTAATGGCTATAGGCTAAATGTAATGGCTATAGGCTAAATGTAATGGCTATAGGCTAAATGTAATGGTTATAGGCTAAATGTATTGGCTATAGGCTAAATGAAATGGTTATAGGCTAAATGTAATGGCTATAGGCTAAATGAAATGGTTATAGGCTAAATGTAATGGCTATAGGCTAAATGTAATGGTTATAGGCTAAATGTAATGGCTATAGGCTAAATGTAATGGCTATAGGCTAAATGTAAAGAGTTAAAGGCTGAGACTGAATCTGCGTCTCTCACATGGATCGGCAGATCATTCCATCGCTGGAGGATTCTGTTTAAGGTCTAATACTGTGGTAATGGAGTCGCCAGTGACTAGCGTTTTCAATTTGTCAGAGCTAATGGTGGGAGGCTTCGGCGTCTCAGACCCCGTAACGGGTGGAGGAGAGACCAGAGAAGGCTCGGCCTCTGATTCCGACTCGTTGCTTAGTGGGGAGAACAAGTTGAAAGTTTCTAACGGCTGGAGGCAAGTCCGAGTCAAGTCTCAAGTCCTAAACAAGTCATAATGTGCTCTTCGCCAAATGTCACTGTAACAGTTTGGGTCTAGAGTATCTCCCACTTTGAAGTGGGGGATGACCGCAGCAGCTTTCCAATCGTTAGGGATCTCAGACGATACGAAAGAGAGGTTGAACAGGCTAGTCATAGGGGTCGCAACAATTGCGGCGGATAATTTAAGAAAGAGAGGGTCCAGACTGTCTAACCCAGCTGATTTGTATGGGTCCAGATTTTGAAGCTCTTCCAAAACATCAGCTATCTGGATTTGGGTGAAGGAGAAGCGGGGGGGCTTGGGAAAGTTGCTGTGGGGGGTGCTGAGCTGTTGATCGGGGTAAGTGTAGCCAGGTGGAAAGCATGGCCAGCCGTAGAAAAATGCTTTTTGAAATTCTCGATTATCGTAGATTTATCTGTGGTAACAGTATTTCCTATCCTCAGTGCAGTGGGCAGCTGGGAGGAGGTGCTCTTATTCTCCATGGACTTTACAGTGTCCCAAAACATTATGCAAACTTCTGCCTGAAGAAGCTGGCCTTTGCTTTCCTAACTTACTGCGTGTATTGGTTCCTGACTTCCCTGAAAAGTTGCATATCGCGGGGACTATTCGATGCTAGTGCAGTCCGCCACAGGATGTTTTTGTGCTGGTCAACGGCAGTCAGGTCTGGAGAGAACCAGGGGCGATATCTGTTCTTAGTTCTACATTTTTTTAATGTGGCATGCTTATTTAAGATGGTGAGGAAAGCACTTTTAAAAAACAACCAGGTATCCTCTACTGACGGGATGAGATCAATATCCTTCCAGGATACACCGGGCCAGGTCGATTAGAAAGGCCTACCCGCGGAAGTGTTTTAGGAAGCGTTTGACAGTGATGAGGGGTGGCCGTTTGACAGTGATGAGGGGTGGTCGTTTGACAGTGATGAGGGGTGGTCGTTTGACAGTGATGAGGGGTGGTCGTTTGACAGTGACGAGGGGTGGTCGTTTGACAGTGACGAGGGGTGGTCGTTTGACAGTGACGAGGGGTGGTCGTTTGACAGTGACGAGGGGTGGTCGTTTGACAGTGACGAGGGGTGGTCGTTTGACAGTGACGAAGGGTGGTCGTTTGACAGTGACGAGGGGTGGTCGTTTGACAGTGATGAGGGGTGGTCGTTTGACAGTGATGAGGGGTGGTCGTTTGACCGCTGACCCATTTCGGACGCAGGCAATGAGGCAGTGATCGCTAAGATCCTGGTTGAAGACCAGTGACCATGTTTACGCATTTAGGGTTGTACCTGGTAGGTTCCTTGATAATTTGTATTGGAGAAGAAGAGCCTATTCGAACTGGTTGTCAAGGAAGATATTTTCTGAGGAGTATTAAGCACATTATTATGAAGTCACCAATGACATGTTACAAATAAAGACTGGTTTGTCAAAGTGCTGTGAGCAGGGTTCGAAAACGGGGAGACCGCATTGGATTTCAAGTCTAACGCCTTAAATCGCTCGGATCTCGCAGCTTGCAGAGTCTCCCTACAAAGACAAAAGGTATCCACCACCATATTTTACAGTAGGTGTGGGGTTATTTTCTGCTCGTGCTTTCTCAGTTCAATGCCAAACCAACACACTGGTGGTTACAAACACTAAGTTGACTTTGCCTTTAAACAGCTTGGAAAATTCCAGATAATGATGTCATGGCTTTAGAAGCTTCTGATAGGCTAATTGACATCATTTGAATCAATTGGAGGTGTACCTGTGGATGTATTTCAAGGCATCTCAGACTGTGGCTTATTAAACTAAGGTCTAGTCATTGATGTTATGTGTAAATTGTTCTCAGAAAACAATGACTCCTACTAAGCACTTCTTTGTTTTGTTTAAATGAGAGAACATATGCTGGTGCTAACAACTCTTGTTGCCACTGTTGAGTGCCTTACTAATTATAGCCTATTGTCTCTGTTGTCTCCCATTAGGTTGGACTGAGGGTTTGTAACCTATTGTCTACGTTGTCTCCCATTAGGTTGGACTGAGGGTTTGTAACATATTGTCTCTGTTGCCTCCCATTAGGTTGGGCTGAGGGTTTGTAACTTATTGTCTCTGTTAACCCCCATTAGGTTGGGCTGAGGGTTCGTCCCTCCACTACTCAGAGGGCCGCTCCAACCGCCTGCTGTCCCTGGAGAAGACGTTTGGTCGTCCTGCTAAACACTCCCAGTGTCACCACATGTTGAAGCATCTCCACCACGGGGCCCGGATCACCGTCCAGATTCCCCCCAACATAGAGGGACACTGGGTCTCCACCAGGTACGACTAAACCAGGCTCCAAACCTAGCCCCAACCCTATCCTCAATCCTAACCCTAACTCTAATCCTAACTCCAACCATAACCCTAGCGTCAACCCTAACCCTCAACCCTAACTCTAATCCTAACACTAAATCCAACCCCAACTCTAACCCTAGCCTCAACCCCAACCCTAGCCTCAACCCTAACTCTAATCCTAACCCTAACTCCAACTCCAACCCCAACCCCAACCCTAGCCTCAACCCTAACTCCAACCCTAGCCTCAACCCTAATTCTAAACCTAAATCTAACCCTAATTTTTACTTTTTATTTTCACCTTTATTCAACCAGGTAGGCAAGTTGAGAACAAGTGGAAGAATGTGCAAAGTAGAAATAGAAATGATGGAGTGCAAAATAAATAAATAAATACAGTAGGGGAAGAGGTAGTTGTTTGGGCTAAATTATAGGTTGGCTATGTACAGGTGCAGTAATCTGTGAGCTGCTCTGACAGCTGGTGCTTACAGCTAGTGAGGGAGATAAGTGTTTCCAGTTTCAGAGATTTTTGTAGTTCGTTCCAGTCATTGGCAGCAGAGAACTGGAAGGAGAGGTGGCCAAAGGAAGAATTGGCTTTGGGGGTGACCAGAGAGTTATACCTGCTGGAGCGCGTGCTACAGGTGGGTGCTGCTATGGTGACCAGCGAGGTGAGATAAGGGGGGACTTTACCTAGCAGGGTCTTGTAGATGACCTGGAGTCAGTGGGTTTGGCGACGAGTATGAAGCGAGGGCCAGCCAACGAGAGTGTACAGGTCGCAGTGGTGGGTAGTATATGGGGCTTTGGTGACAAAACGGATGGCACTGTGATAGACTGCATCCAATTTATTGAGTAGGGTATTGGAGACTATTTTGTAAATGACAATTGCCGAAGTCGACGATCGGTAGGATGGTCAGTTTTACGAAGGTATGTTTGGCAGCATGAGTGAAGGATGCTTTGTTGCAAAATAGGAAGCAAATTCTAGATTTAACTTTGGATGGGAGATGTTTGATGTGAGTCTGGAAGGAGAGTTTACAGTCTAACCAGATACTTAGGTATTTGTAGTTGTCCACATATTCTAAGTCAGAACCGTCCAGAGTAGTAATGCTGGACGGGCGGGCAGGTGCAGGCAGCGATCGGTTGAAGAGCATGCATTTGATTTTACTTGTATTTAAGAGCAGTTAAAGGCCACGGAAGGAGAGTTGTATGGCATTGAAGCTCGTCTGGAGGTTAGTTAACACAGTGTCTAAAGATGGGCCAGAAGTATACAGAATCGTGTCGTCTGCGTAGAGGTGGATCAGAGATATACCAGCAGCAAGAGCGACATCATTGCATTTACATTTACATTTAAGTCATTTAGCAGACGCTCTTATCCAGAGCGACTTACAAATTGGTGAATTCACCTTCTGACATCCAGTGGAACAGCCACTTTACAATAGTGCATCTAAGTCATTAAGGGGGGGGGTGAGAAGGATTACTTATCCTATCCTAGGTATTCCTTGAAGAGGTGGGGTTTCAGGTGTCTCCGGAAGGTGGTGATTGACTCCGCTGTCCTGGCGTCGTGAGGGAGTTTGTTCCACCATTGGGGGGCCAGAGCAGCGAACAGTTTTGACTGGGCTGAGCGGGAACTGTACTTCCTCAATGGCAGGGAGGCGAGCAGGCCAGAGGAGGATGAACACAGTGCCCTTGCTTGGGTGTAGGGCCTGATCAGAGCCTGGAGGTACTGCGGTGCCGTTCCCCTCACAGCTCCGTAGGCAAGCACCATGGTCTTGTAGCGGATGCGAGCTTCAACTGGAAGCCAGTGGAGAGAGCGGAGGAGCGGGGTGACGTGAGAGAACTTGGGAAGGTTGAACACCAGACGGGCTGCGGCGTTCTGGATGAGTTGTAGGGGTTTAATGGCACAGGCAGGGAGCCCAGCCAACAGCGAGTTGCAGTAATCCAGACGGGAGATGACAAGTGCCTGGATTAGGACCTGCGCCGCTTCCTGGGTGAGGCAGGGTCGTACTCTGCGGATGTTGTAGAGCATGAACCTACAGGAACGGGCCACCGCCATGATGTTGGTTGAGAACGACAGGGTGTTGTCCAGGATCACGCCAAGGTTCTTAGCGCTCTGGGAGGAGGACACAGTGGAGTTGTCAACCGTGATGGCGAGATCATGGAACGGGCAGTCCTTCCCCGGGAGGAAGAGCAGCTCCGTCAGCTCCGTCTCATTGATGTATATAGAGAAGAGAGTCGGCCCAAGAATTGAACCTTGAGGCACCCCCATATAGACTGCCAGAGACCCGGACAGGCCCTCTGATTTGACACACTGAACTCTATCAGAGAAGTAGTTGGTGAACCAGGTGAGGCAATCATTTGAGAAACCAAGGCTATCGAGTCTGCCGATGAGGATGTGGTGATTGACAGAGTCGAAAGCCTTGGCCAGGTCAATGAATACGGCTGCACAGTATTGTTTCTTATCGATGGCGGTTAAGATATCGTTTAGGACCTTGAGCGTGGCTGAGGTGCACCCATGACCAGCTCTGAAACCAGATTGCATAGCGGAGAAGGTGCGGTGGGATTCGAAATGGTCGGTAATCTGTTTGTTGACTTGGCTTTTGAAGACCTTAGAAAGGCAGGATATGTCTGTAGCAGTTTGGGTCAAGAGTGTCCCCTTTGAAGAGGGGGATGACCGCGGCTGCTTTCCAATCTTTGGGAATCTCAGACGATCAGACGATACGAAAGAGAGTTTGAACAGGCTAGTAATAGGGGTTGCAACAATTTTGTCAGATCATTTTTAGAAAGAAAGGGTCCAGATTGTCTAGCCCGGCTGATTTGTAGGGGTCCAGATTGTGCAGCTCTTTCAGAAGATCAGCTGACTGGATTTGGGAGAAGGAGAAATGGGGAAGGCTTGGGCGAGTTGCTGTGGGGGGTGCAGGGCTGTTGACCGAGGTAGGGGTAGCCAGGTGGAAAGCATGGCCAGCTGTAGAAAAATGCTTATTGAAATTCTCAATTATAGTGGATTTATCGGTGGTGACAGAGTTTCCTATCCTCAGTGCAGTGGGCAGCTGGGAGGAGGTGCTCTTATTGGACTTTACAGTGTCCCAGAACTTTTTTGAGTTTGTGTTGCAGGAAGCAAATTTCTACTTGAAAAAGCTAGCCTTGGCTTTTCTAACTGCCTGTGTATATTGGTTTCGAACTGTTCAACGCTAATGCAGAACGCCACAGGATGTTTTTGTGTTGGTTAAGGGCAGTCAGGTCTGGAGAGGACCAAGGGCTATATCTGTTCCTGGTTCTACATTTCTTGAATGGGGCATACTTATATAAGATGGTGAGGAAGTTATTTAAAAAAAATAACCAGGCATCCTCTACTGACGGGATGAGGTCAATATCCTTCCAGGATACCCGGCCAGGTCGATTAGAAAGCCCTGCTCGCTGCAGTGTTTCAGGGAGCATTTGACAGTGGAGGTCGCTTGACCGCTGACCCATTACGGATGCAGGCAATGAGGCAGTGATCGCTGAGATCTTGGTTGAAAACAGCAGAGGTGTATTTAGAGGGCAAGTTGGTTAGGATGATATCTATGAGGGTGCCCGTGTTTACGGCTTTGTGGTGGTACCTGGGAGGTTCATTGATAATTTGTGTGAGATTGAGGGCATCAAGCTTAGATTGTAGGATGGCCGGGGTGTTAAGCATGTTCCAGTTTAGGTCATCTAGCAGCACGAGCTCTGAAGATAGATGGGGGGCAATCAGTTCACATATGGTGTCCAGAGCACAGCTGGTGGCAGAGGGTGGTCTATAGCAGGTGGCAACGGTGAGAGGTTTGTTTTTAGAGAGGTGGATTTTTAATAGTATAAGTTCAAATTGTTTGGGTACAGACCTGGATAGTAGGACAGAACTCTGCAGGCTATCTCTGCAGTAGATTGCCATTGGCCATTCTATCGTGTCTGAAAATGTTGCAGTTAGGGATGGAGATTTCAGAGTTTTTGGTGGTCTTCCTAAGCCATGATACAGACACGGCTAGAACATCCGGGTTGGCAGAGTGTGCTAAAGCAGTGAATAAAACAAACTTAGGAAGGAGGCTTCTAATGTTAACATTCATGAAACCAAGGCTATTACGGTTACAGAAGTCATCAAAAGAGAGCACCTAGGGAATAGGAGTGGAGCTAGACACTGCAGGGCCTGGATTCACCTCTACATCACCAGAGGAACAGAGGAGGAGTAGGATAAGGGTACGGCTAAAGGCTATGAGAATTGGTCATCTAGGACGTCCGGAACAGAGAGTAAAAGGAGGTTTTCTGGGGGCGATAAAATAGCTTCAAGGTATAATGTACAGACAAAGGTATGGTAGGATGTGAATACAGTGGAGGTAAACCTAGGCATTGAGAGATGATGAAACATAATTGTAACCAGGTGATGTCATCGCATGTGTGGGTGGTGGAACTGAAAGGTTGGATAAGGTATAATGATCAGGGCTAGAGGCTCGACAGTGAAACAAACCGATAAACACTAACCAGAACAGCAATGGACAAGGCATATTGACATTAAGGAGAGGCATGCTTAGCCAAGTGATCATAAGGGTCCATTGAGTAGTGAGGTTGGTTGGGGTCACGGCGATTCAGACAGCTCGCTGGGCCGTCGGCAGTCCAGGCGTGAAGGCCCGGTGGGGCTCGGCGTCGGCAGTAAAACGGGTCCGGATAGGTGATTGTAGCCCAGGAGTGGCTGATGGAACTCTTCAGCTGGCTACCTCTCCAGCTCCCCTCCCCGGCTACCTCTCCAGCTCCCCTCCCCGTCCATCTCTCTAACTCCCCTCCCCGTCCATCTCTCTAACTCCCCTCCCCGTCCACCTCTCTAACTCCCCTCCCCGTCCACCTCTCTAACTCCCCTCCCCATCCACCTCTCTAACTCCCCTCCCCATCCACCTCTCTAACTCCCTCCCCATCCACCTCTCTAACTCCCCTCCCCATCCACCTCTCTAACTCCCCTCCCCATCCACCTCTCTAACTCCCCTCCCCATCCACCTCTCTAACTCCCCTCCCCATCCACCTCTCTCTCCGTCGGCCAGCTGTGAGGTACGTCCTGGCCCAGAGTTCCTTACGCGGTCGTACCGGTTCTTCCCCAACAACACGTTCCAGGCCAACCAGTTCTACTACAGGGACAACCACTGCACCAGCCCCACCTACACCCTGGTGGTTCGGGGACGGCTGAGGCTCAGACAGGCCTCCTGGATCATCAGAGGAGGAACAGAGGCTGACTACCAGATCCACCGCACACAGGTAGGGGGGTGTGTCTTCCAGCATGACCGTGTGTGTGTGTGTGTGTTTATACATGTGTATCTATCCCACTACTCAGGTGGTGTGCCACAGTGCAGAGGTGGCCAAGGACCTGAGCCAGCGGTTGAACCGGAGCTGTCGGGGCGCCATGAGGAGCAAAGCACCATGGGAACCCAATGTAAACTATGAGCTGTGGAGTGAGGAGGGTGGCTGTGACTGCTCCAGGGAGCTCAACTTCTCCATGCACGAGTTGCAGGTTAGTGAGGAGGGCTCCGAACTGGAAGGTGGCCGGTTCAAATCCCACTCCAGACTAAATCTGGTTGGGAGCGGGTTGGCAGCTAGATGCCATATCCAGTTGTTGTGTTCTTGAGCAAGGAACATAACCCGTAGAAACTTCCCAGGGGGCATTGCACCTCTGCTCAGACCACACCAAACCGTCTGTTTATGTCTTTCCAAGGGAGAAAGTAGAAGATAATACATTTCTGTTGGACATTCTTCAAAATTGGACACTAAATTATTCCCCTCCGCCTCCTTCTTCCCCCCAAACCCCTCCGCCTCCTTCCCCCAACCCCTCTGCCTCCTTCTTCTCCCCCCCCAAACCCCTCCGCCTCCTTCTCCCCCCCAACCCCTCCGCCTCCTCCCCCTGCAGCTGCAGCGTGTGGAGAAACAGTACCTCCATCATAACGTGGATCACCTGGTTGAGGAGCTGTTTCTGGGAGACATCCACACTGAGAAATCCCAGAGGATTTATTATAGGCCGTCTAGCTATCAGGCTGCGTTACAACATGCTAAGGTTAGTGCTTTACTGTATATCGTTGTGTTTGTGTGTGTGTGGTAGTGTGGACACTGTAGTGTGGTACTTCCACACTGAGCGTGCCCAGAGGATGTGCTACAGACCTTCTAGCTACCAGGAATTCTTCCAGACCTCCAAGGTGAGTATTGCTCTGTCTGTTGTCTACCGCTTAAGACTTTGGCTTCAGTTGACAATTTTATTGGGTGGCCAGTTCAGTTTTAGGGCCTGTTTGTTCCTTTTTATACAGTTGAAGTCAGGAGTTTACATACAATTAGGTTGGAGTCATTAAAACTCGTTTACATACACTTAGGTTGGCGTCATTACTTCTTGAAACTCCCCATCCCGGATCCGAGTTTGTGACTAAAGCCTCAGGCTCATTAGCATAACGCAACGTTAACGATTTCTGAAAATCGCAAATAAAATGAAAATAATGCGTCTGCTCTCAAGCTTAGCCTTTTCTTAACAACACTGTCATCTCAGATTTTCAAAATATGCTTTTGAACCATAGAAATTGACTAATTTGTGTAAGAGTATGCAAAGCTAGCATAGCATTTTGAGTAGCATTTAGCACGCAACATTTTCACAAAAACCAGATAACCAAATAAATAAAATAATTTACCTTTGAAGAGCTTCTGATGTTTTCAATGAGGAGACTCTCAGTTACATACCAAATGCGCATTTTTTCCTGAAAGCGTCTGTTTGTAGGAGAAATCGTTCCGTTTTCTACATTGCGTCTGGCTACCGAAACGAACCGAAAATTCAGTGTGTGGTAGAGTCCAGTGTGTGTCGGTGGGTAGAGTCCAGTCCAAGAGATTAATAAATATATATATTAAAAATAAATGTAAAGGGTCAATGCAGGTAGCCATTAGATTTGCTGTACAGCAGTGGTGTAGTGTAGGTCAGTCTTATGGCTTGGGGGAAGAAGCTGTTCAGGGTTCCGTTGGTTCCAGACTTGCCGCTTGTCGTGCGGTAGCTTGCCGTGCGGTAGCTTGCCGTGCGGTAGTTTGCCGTGCGGGGAAGCTTGTGTGTTGTGTGTGGTAGAGTCCGTGCGGTAGCTTGCCAGTGTGTGTAGCTTGTGTGTGTGGGGTAGCGGTAGTTTGCCCAGGCGGTAGCTTGCCGTCGGTAGTTTTAAAAATAAATGTAAAGGGTCAATGCAGGTAGCCATTAGATTTGCTGTACAGCAGTGGTGTAGTGTAGGTCAGTCTTATGGCTTGGCGGTAGCCGTTGGTTCCAGTCGCGGTAGCTTGCTTACGTGCGGTAGCTTGCCGTCGGTAGCGGCGGTAGCTTGCCGTGCGGTTAGCAGAGTTTGCGTAGTTTGCCGTGCGGTAGCTTGCCGTGCGGTAGCTTGCCGTCGGCGGTAGTTTGCCGTCGCGGCGGTAGCTTGCCGTCGGTAGCGGTAGCTTGTCGTGCGTTAGCAGAGTGCGGTAGCTTGCCGTGCGGTAGCTTGCCGTGCATTAGCAGAGTGCGGTAGCTTGCGTCGTGCGGTAGCAGAGTGCGGTAGCTTGTCGTGCGGCGGTAGCTTGCCGCGTTTGCCCGCGGTAGCTTGTCGTCGCGGTAGCTTGCCGTGCGGTAGCTTGCCGTAGGGGGGTTGCGGTAGCTTGCCGTGCGGTAGCTTGCCGTGCGGTAGCTTGCCGTGCGGTAGCTTGCCGTGCGGTAGCTTGCCGTGCGGTAGCTTGCCGTGCGGTAGCTTGCCGTGCGGTAGCTTGCCGTGCGGTAGTTTGCCGTCAGAGTGCGGTAGTTTGCCGTGCGGTAGCTTGCCGTGCGGTAGCTTGCCGTGCGGTAGTTTGCCGTGCGGTAGTTTGCCGTGCGGTAGTTTGCCGTGCGGTAGCTTGCCGTGCGGTAGCTTGCCGTGCGGTAGTTTGCCGTGCGGTAGCAGAGAGAACAGTCTTCTTGAGTGGCTGGAGTCTTTGACAATGTTTTGGTGCGTTCCTGACACCGCCTGGTATAGAGGTCCTGGATGGCAGGGAGATCGGCCTCAGCACCCTCTGTAGCGCCTTGCGGTCGGGTGCCTTGCAGTTGCCGTACCAAGCGGTGATACAGCCAGTCAAGATGCTCTCAATGGTGCAGCTGTAGGACTTTTGGAGGATCTGAGGACCCATATCAAATATTTTTAGTCTCCCTGAGGGAGAAGCTGCTCTGTCTCTTTACCTCTCTGAATCTTCTCTCCTCCTCCAGAACCATGACCCCGGCTGCCTCGCCTGTCTTATCATCTACCGGTCGGATGAGTTCCACCCTCCCATCCTGGCGCCGCGGGCGGACATGTCAGTGGGGCTGACTGGCCAGTGGGTGAGCCAGCGCTGTGAGGTCCGTCCTGAGGTCCTCTTTCTGACCCGTCACTTCATCTTCCATGACAACCACCAGACCTGGGAGGGCCACTACTACCACTACTCTGATCCCATCTGCAAACACCCGTCCTTCAGTATCTACGCTAGAGGGAGGTACAGCCGCGGGACGCACTCTACTAGAGTTATGGGAGGCACGGAGTTCGTCTTCAAAGGTAAAGGGTCAAAGGTTAAGGTTAAACCCTGTTGCGGTTCATTTTGAAGTGTGTGGTTGAGATGTTGATCTGTGTATTTCAGAAAAAAATGGATCACTGAACTCGTCTCTTGCATTCTCTCCCTCCTACCCCCCTCCAACTCTCCCTCCCTCCTACCCCCCCTCCAACTCTTCCTCTCTCCCTCCTACCCCCCCTCCAACTCTTCCTCTCTCCCTCCTACCCCCCCTCCAACTCTTCCTCTCTCCCTCCTACCCCCCCCTCCAACTCTTCCTCTCTCCCTCCTACCCCCTCCAACTCTCTCTCCCTCCTACCCCCCTCCAACTCTCTCTCCCTCCTACCCCCCTCCAACTCTCTCTCCCTCCTACCCCCTCCAACTCTTCCTCCCTCCCTCCTACCCCCTCCAACTCTTCCTCCCTCCCTCCTACCCCCTCCAACTCTTCCTCCCTGCCCCCTACCCCCCCCTCCAACTCTTCCTCTCCTCCCTCCTACCCCCCCCCATCTCTTCCTCTCTCCCTCCTAACCCCCCTCCAACTCTCTCTCCCTCCTACCCCCTCCAACTCTTCCTCCCTCCCTCCTACCCCCCCCTCCAACTCTTCCTCCCTCCCTCCAACTCTTTCTCCCTCCCTCCTACCCCCTCCAACTCTTTCTCCCTCCCCCCTCCTACCCCCCTCCAACTCTTCCTCCCTCCCTCCTACCCCCTCCAACTCTTCCTCCCTGCCCCCTACCCCCCCTCCAACTCTTCCTCTCTCCCTCCCTAACCCCCTCCAACTCTCTCCCTCCTCCTACCCCCTCCAACTCTTCCTCCCTCCCTCCTACCCCCTCCAACTCTTCCCCTCCCTCCCTCCAACTCTTTCTCCCTCCCTCCTACCCCCTCCAACTCTTTCTCCCTCCCTCCTACCCCCCTCCAACTCTTTCTCCCTCCCTCCTACCCCCCCCTCCAACTCTTTCTCCCTCCCTCCTACCCCCCTCCAACTCTTTCTCCCTCCCTCCTACCCCCCTCCAACTCTTTCTCCCTCCCTCCTACCCCCCTTCAACTCTTTCTCCCTCCCTCCTACCCCCCTCCAACTCTTTCTCCCTCCCTCCTACCCCCTCCAACTCTTTCTCCCTCCCTCCTACCCCCCTCCAACTCTTTCTCCCTCCCTCCTACCCCCTCCAACTCTCTCTCCCTCCCCCCCCCCCTCCCCCCTCCACCCCTCCAACTCTCTCTCCCTCCTACCCCCTCCAACTCTCTCTCCCTCCTACCCCCCCCCCCTCCAACTCTCTCCCTCCTACCCCCTCCAACTCTCTCCCTCCTACCCCCCTCCAACTCTTCCTCCCTCCCTCCTACCCCCCTCCAACTCTTCCTCCCTCCATCCTACCCCCCTCCAACTCTTCCTCCCTCCCTGCCTCCTACCCCCATCTCTTCCTCCCTCCTACCCCCCCCCTCCAACTCTCCCTCCCTCCTACCCCCCTCCAATTCTCTCCCACCCTCCTACACCCCCTCCAATTCTCTCCCACCCTCCTACACCCCCTCCACTCCTCTCCCACCCTCCTCACCCCCTCCAATTCTCTCCCTCCTACCCCCCCAACTCTCTCCCTCCTACCCCCTCCAACTCTTTCTCCCTCCCTCCCTCCCCCCCTCCAGTGAACCACATGCGTGTGATGCCCATGGACCTGGCCACCACTTCTCTCCTCAACGTGTTCAACAGTAACGAGTGTGGCGCCCAGGGCTCCTGGGAGGTCGGAGTTGAACAGGACGTCACCCTGACCAATGGCTGCGTGGCGTTGGGGATCCGCCTCCCACACACAGAGTACGAGCTGTTCCGCATGGAACAGGACGCCCATGGACGATACCTCCTATACAACGGACAGAGACCCTCCGACGGGTCCAGCCCAAACCGTCCGGATAAACGAGCGACCTCGTACCAGATGCCCCTGGTCGAGTGTTCCGCTAGCAGTCAGAGGTCAGAGGGCATGGGAGAGGAGGATGAGGACCGACACCTTAGGTTGAGTAATGGTGGAACCGGTGGAACACAGTGGAACTTTACTGCGGTTCTCGCATCGTTGGTTTCACTTCTGTTGTTCCGTTGCCATACTTAAGGAACAGACTGACTGACTAAAGTCTCTATTTTTTTACATAGAGACACTGACGAGAGACGTTATAGTGTGAATGTGTACTGTGGAACATGAGAGAGGATTCTATTCTACCCCTGAGATGACGAACTACTGTCGCTTCTACCCTGTGGGAAAGGAGACTGTTTCGGTGACTTAAACGCACTTGAACTTTTTCAATGAGCTCTTTTTGGCTCCTTGAACGTTGTGGAAGCTATGGAAGCTGGGGGTTAACAAGGTGGAGGGCGAGTGGAGAGAGGGAGGGCGAGTGGAGAGAGGGAGGGCGAGTGGAGAGAGGGAGGGCGAGTGGAGAGAGGGAGGGCGAGTGGAGAAAGGGAGGGCGAGTGGAGAGAGGGAGGGCGAGTGGAGAGAGGGGAGGGCGAGGGGAGTGGAGGGGAGAGGGGAGTGGAGGAGGGAGGGGGCGAGTGGAGAAAGGGAGGGCGGTGGAGAGAGGGGAGGGCGAGGGGGAGGGGGGGCGGGGGAGTGGAGAAGGGGGAGGGCGAGGGGAGAGAGGGGAGGGCGAGGGGAGTGGAGAAGGGAGGACGAGGGAGGAGAGGAGAGGGAGGGAGGGGGAGTGGAGAAGGGAGGACGAGGGGAGTGGAGAGGGGCGAGTGGAGTGGAGAGAGGGAGGGCGAGTGGAGTGGGTGGAGAGGGCGAGTGGAGTGGAGGGGGTGGAGATGGGAGGGCGAGGGAGGGCGAGTGGAGTGGAGAGGGAGGTGGAGTGGAGAGGGGAGGGCGAGTGGAGTGGAGTTGGGAGGGCGAGTGGAGTGGAGAGGGGAGGGCGAGTGGAGGGCGAGTGGAGTGGAGAGGGGAGGGTGAGTGGAGTGGAGAGGGGAGGGCGAGTGGAGAGGGTGAGTGGAGAGGGCGAGTGGAGAGGGGAGGGCGAGTGGAGAGGGAGAGGGAGGGCGAGGGAGTGGAGAGGGGAGGGCGAGTGGAGAGGGCGAGTGGAGAGGAGAGGGGAGTGGAGTGGAGAGGGGGAGGGCGAGGGGAGTGGAGAGGGGAGGGCGAGTGGAGAGGGCGAGTGGAGAGGGGAGGGCGAGTGGAGAGGAGAGAGGAGGGCGAGGGGAGTGGAGAGAGGAGGGCGAGGGAGTGGAGAGAGGAGGGCGAGGGAGTGGAGAGGGGAGGGCGAGTGGAGAGGGCGAGTGGAGAGATGAGGGCGAGTGGAGTGGAGAGAGGAGGGCGAGTGGAGTGGAGAGAGGAGGGCGGCGGAGTGGAGAGGGAGGGCGAGTGGAGTGGAGGAGGGAGGGCGAGTGGAGTGGAGAGAGGAGGGCGAGTGGAGTGGAGAGAGGAGGGCGAGTGGAGTGGAGAGAGGAGGGCGAGTGGAGAGAGGAGGGCGAGTGGAGTGGGGAGGGCGAGTGGAGTGGAGAGAGGAGGGCGAGGGGAGTGGAGAGAGGAGGGCGAGTGGAGAGAGGAGGGCGAGGGGAGTGGAGAGAGGAGGGCGAGTGGAGTGGAGAGAGAAGGACGTGGGGAGTGGAGGGAGGAGGGAGAGTGGAGAGAGGAGGGCAAGTGGAGAGAGGAGGGCGAGTGGAGAGAGGAGGGAGAGGGAGGGAGGGCGGGTGGAGAGAGGAGGGAGAGGGAGGCCGAGTGGAGAGAGGGAGGCCGAGTGGAGAGGAGGGAGGCCGAGTGGAGTGGAGGGAGGGAGGCCGAGTGGAGTGGAGGGAGGGAGGCCGAGTGGAGTGGAGGGAGGGAGGCCGAGTGGAGTGGAGGGAGGGAGGCCGAGGGAGAGGAGGAGGAGGGGGAGAGGAGGGGCAGGGCGAGAGGGGAGGGAGAGAGGAGGGCGGGTGGAGGGCGAGTGAAGTGGAGAGAGGGCGAGTGGAGAGAGGAGGAGAGGGCAGGGCGAGTGGAGTGGAGAGAGGAGGGCGAGTGAAGAGAGGAGGGCGAGTGAAGAGAGGAGGGCGAGTGGAGAGAGGAGGGCGAGTGGAGTGGAGAGAGGAGGGCGAGGGGAGTGGAGAGGGGAGGGCGAGGAGTGGAGGGCGAGTGGAGAGGAGAGAGGAGGGCGAGGGGAGTGGAGAGAGGAGGGCGAGGGGGTGGAGAGAGGAGAGGCGAGGGGGTGGAGAGAGGGAGGGCGAGGGGGTGGAGAGAGGAGGGCGAGGGGAGTGGAGAGAGGAGGGCGAGGGGAGTGGAGAGAGGGAGGGCGAGGGGAGGAGGGAGGGCGAGGGGAGTGGAGAGAGGAGGGCGAGGGGAGTGGAGAGGGGAGGGCGAGTGGAGTGGAGAGGGCGAGTGGAGTGGAGAGGGGAGGGCGAGTGGAGAGGGCGAGGAGTGGAGAGAGGAGGGCGAGTGGAGAGAGGGAGGGCGAGTGGAGAGAGGAGGGGGCGATGGGGAGTGGAGAGAGGAGGGCGAGTGGAGTGGAGAGAGAAGGACGTGGAGAGAGAAGGACGTGGGGAGTGGAGAGAGGAGGGCGAGTGGAGAGGAGGAGGGCGAAAGGAGGGCGGGTGGAGAGGGGAGGGCGAGGAGTGGAGAAGGCAAGTGGAGTGGAGAGAGGAGGGCGAGTGGAGAGAGGAGGGCGAGTGGAGAGAGGAGGGCGAGTGGAGAGAGGAGGGCGATGGGAGTGGAGAGAGGAGGGCGAGTGGAGTGGAGAGAGAAGGACGTGGAGAGAGAAGGACGTGGGGAGTGGAGAGAGGAGGGCGAGTGGAGAGAGGAGGGCGAAAGGAGGGCGGGTGGAGAGAGGAGGGAGAGGGAGGCCGAGTGGAGAGAGGGAGGCCGAGTGGAGAGAGGGAGGCCGAGTGGAGAGAGGGAGGGCGAGTGGAGAGAGGGAGGGCGAGTGGAGAGAGGGAGGGCGAGTGGAGAGAGGGAGGGCGAGAGGAGGGGGAGAGCGAGAGGGTAGGGAGAGAGTAGGGCGGGTGGAGAGTGGAAGGCGGGTGGAGAGTGGAGGGCGAGAGGAGAGAGGAGGGCGACCAGAGTAGAGAGAGGAGGGCGAGCAGAGTAGAGAGAGTAGTGCGAGCAAAGAGGAGAGAGTGGGGCGAGTGGAGAGGAGAGCGAGGGGAGAGAGGAGGGCGAGTGGAGAGAGGAGGGCGAGTGGAGAGAGGAGGGCGATGGGAGTGGAGAGAGGAGGGCGAGTGGAGTGGAGAGAGAAGGACGTGGAGAGAGAAGGACGTGGGGAGTGGAGAGAGGAGGGCGAGTGGAGAGAGGAGGGCGAAAGGAGGGCGGGTGGAGAGGGGAGGGCGAGGAGTGGAGAAGGCAAGTGGAGTGGAGAGAGGAGGGGCGAGTGGAGAGAGGAGGGGCGAGTGGAGAGAGGAGGGCGAGTGGAGAGAGGAGGGGGCGATGGGAGTGGAGAGAGGAGGGCGAGTGGAGTGGAGAGAGAAGGACGTGGAGAGAGAAGGACGTGGGGAGTGGAGAGAGGAGGGCGAGTGGAGAGAGGAGGGCGAAAGGAGGGCGGGTGGAGAGAGGAGGGAGAGGGAGGCCGAGTGGAGAGAGGGAGGCCGAGTGGAGAGAGGGAGGCCGAGTGGAGAGAGGGAGGGCGAGTGGAGAGAGGGAGGGCGAGTGGAGAGAGGGAGGGCGAGTGGAGAGAGAGGGAGGGCGAGAGGAGGGGGAGAGCGAGAGGGTAGGGAGAGAGTAGGGCGGGTGGAGAGTGGAAGGCGGGTGGAGAGTGGAGGGCGAGAGGAGAGAGGAGGGCGACCAGAGTAGAGAGAGGAGGGCGAGCAGAGTAGAGAGAGTAGTGCGAGCAAAGAGGAGAGAGTGGGGCGAGTGGAGAGGAGAGCGAGGGGAGAGGAGGGGAGGAGGGCGAGTGGAGAGAGGAGGAGGAGGGAGTGGAGAGAGGAGGAGGAGGGAGTGGAGAGACTAGTTCCATTAATATCTGGGTACCTTTGAGCTCCGTTATTACCCAGGACGCACCGTAGGTACACCACCTGTAGCAGCCACACTACCACTGATGCTCCGTTGGTACACCACCTGTAGCAGCCACACTACCACTGATGCTCCGTAACTGTAATTCAGTGGAAAATTATAAACTGTGTAGTTCGAGCCCTGAATGCTGATTGGCTGAAAGCTGTGGTATATCAGACAATATACTGTACCAACTGTTATGACACATAACTACTTGTTTACTGCTCTAATTATGTTGGTAACCAGTTTATAATAGCAATAAGACACCTCATGGGTTTGTGGTGTATGGCCTAATATATATATATATATATACACACACACCTTTCGGGCCTTATTGCTTAACTGTAGAAGCACACTGCTCAAAAAAATAAAGGGAACACTAAAATAACACATCCTAGATCTGAATGAATTAAATATTCTTATTAAATACTTTTTTCTTTATATAGTTGAATGTGCTGACAACAAAATCATACAAAAATTATCAATGGAAATCAAATTTATCAACAAAAGGAGGGTCTGGTTTGGAGTCACACTCAAAATGAAAGTGGAAAACCACAGTGTGATTGACTTGGAGTTACATTGTGTTGTTTAAGTGTCACCCTGTAATTTTTTGAGCAGTGTATCTGTGTTCATTTCAGACTCACCTTGTATCTGTCGGACAGAAGATGTTTTCTACAGCAATATTACAAAGATCACATTTTTTTTTATTGGTACGACAAGTAGATGAAATAAGATACATGTATATGTAAAAAGCAATAATATACTATATTTCATTGTTAGAAAATAATGAAGATGAACGTGAGCTCCCATGTATGGGTTCAGAGTCAAGGGAAATACATTATCCGTACAATAGGACTACGGATAATGACATCGCCTACATTATCACAGAGACTTCCTTGACTAATATAACAGAACCAATATGCTACTGTTTCAACTCCTCAACCCACTTGTTGCTCTCACCCCATAAAGAAACATCGAACGCTTCATGGTTACAGGTCAGCAGTTACGCCACATTTAGAAATGGTGGTGTTGTTTTTATTTATTTAAGTAAAGTACGGTACTCTGTTCTAGCCTGTGAACCACCTGGTTGTATGTGTCCTTAAACAACCTCTTCATCACAGGGTGTACAGTATGTATAACATATAACAATTAAAGAATTGATACTGTAAACAGTTTATTATGACCTCATTGAGATTTGGTAATAATGGCCTCATTTTGTTTCAGAGTTTTGTTGTCAGAAGAGTAAACGGCACCAAGTTCAAACAGGGGTGTGGCCAGTGTTTCTGTGCCTGCAGGATTTTGTTGTAGCCTGATTGTACTAATCAACTGATTGGCTAGAACCAAAGCCTGCACCCACACACTAGCCCTGGCATATGTTCCCCCAACCCTGTACAAGCAATATATCATATTTTTATGAGCACAAGTTTAATTTGAACCTTTTATTTTACCCGGCAAATTAATTAACAACATTATTATTAACAATGACAGCCTAGAGGGTAGGTAGCTAGGGACAGTTGGCCCAGTTCAAGCCCTCTACAGCCTAGAGGGTAGGTAGCTAGGGACAGTTCAAGCCCTCTACAGCCTAGAGGGTAGGTAGCTCGGGACAGTTCAAGCCCTCTACAGCCTAGAGGGTAGGTAGCTAGGGACAGTTCAAGCCCTCTACAGCCTAGAGGGTAGGTAGCTAGGGACAGTTCAAGCCCTCTACAGCCTAGAGGGTAGGTAGCTAGGGACAGTTCAAGCACTCTACAGCCTAGAGGGTAGGTAGCTAGGGACAGTTGGCCCAGTTCAAGCCTTCTACAGCTGGAGAGGTTTCTACCTTTACACCCTGTTATCACCAAGACAATCCAGAACACTTACCTTACTATTTAAAGTTATCTTGTCTGTGTCACGCCCTGATGTTTCACCTGTCCTTGTGCTCGTCTCGAACCCTCCTCCAGGTGTCGCCCATTCTCCCCCCAGGGTACTTCTCCCCATTCTCCCCCTGGGTACTTCTCCCCCCAGGGTACTTCTCCCCATTCTCCCCCCGGGTACTTCTCCCCATTCTCCCCCAGGGTACTTCTCCCCATTCTCCCCCAGGGTACTTCTCCCCTGGGTACTTCTCCCCCATTCTCCCCTCTCCCCCCCATTCTCCCCCCCTGGGTACTTCTCCCCATTCTCCCCCCTGGGTACTTCTCCCCATTCTCCCCCTGGGTACTTCTCCCCATTCTCCCCCCAGGGTACTTCTCCCCATTCTCCCCCCAGGGTACTTCTCCCCATTCTCCCCCAGGGTACTTCTCCCCATTCTCCCCCCAGGGTTCTCCCATTCTTCTCCCCATTCTCCCCCAGGGTACTTCTCCCCATTCTCCCCCAGGGTACTTCTCCCCATTCTCCCCCAGGGTACTTCTCCCCATTCTCCCCCCAGGGTACTTTTCCCCATTCTCCCCCTGGGTACTTTTCCCCATTCTCCCCCCAGGGTACTTTTCCCCATTCTCCCCCCAGGGTACTTCTCCCCATTCTCCCCTGGGTACTTCTCCCCTGGGTACTTCTCCCCATTCTCCCCCCAGGGTACTTCTCCCCATTCTCCCCCCAGGGTACTTCTCCCCTGGGTACTTCTCCCCATTCTCCCCCCTGGGTACTTCTCCCCATTCTCCCCCCAGGGTACTTCTCCCCATTCTCCCCCCAGGGTACTTCTCCCCTGGGTACTTCTCCCCATTCTCCCCCGGGTACTTCTCCCCATTCTCCCCCCTGGGTACTTCTCCCCATTCTCCCCCTGGGTACTTCTCCCCATTCTCCCCCTGGGTACTTCTCCCCATTCTCCCCCTGGGTACTTCTCCCCATTCTCCCCCTGGGTACTTCTCCCCATTCTCCCCCCTGGGTACTTCTCCCCATTCTCCCCCTGGGTACTTCTCCCCATTCTCCCCCAGGGTACTTCTCCCCATTCTCCCCCAGGGTACTTCTCCCCATTCTCCCCCAGGGTACTTCTCCCCATTCTCCCCCCAGGGTACTTCTCCCCTGGGTACTTCTCCCCTGGGTACTTCTCCCCATTCTCCCCCTGGGTACTTCTCCCCATTCTCCCCCTGGGTACTTCTCCCCATTCTCCCCCCTGGGTACTTCTCCCCATTCTCCCCCAGGGTACTTCTCCCCATTCTCCCCCAGGGTACTTCTCCCCATTCTCCCCCAGGGTACTTCTCCCCATTCTCCCCCCAGGGTACTTCTCCCCATTCTCCCCCCTGGGTACTTCTCCCCATTCTCCCCCAGGGTACTTCTCCCCATTCTCCCCCAGGGTACTTCTCCCCATTCTCCCCCCTGGGTACTTCTCCCCCCAGGGTACTTCTCCCCATTCTCCCCCCGGGTACTTCTCCCCATTCTCCCCCTGGGTACTTCTCCCCATTCTCCCCCCTGGGTACTTCTCCCCATTCTCCCCCCTGGGTACTTCTCCCCATTCTCCCCCCTGGGTACTTCTCCCCATTCTCCCCCCAGGGTACTTCTCCCCATTCTCCACCCGGGTACTTGTTCTCTGGGTACTTCTCCCCATTCTCCCCCAGGGTACTTCTCCCCATTCTCCCCCAGGGTACTTCTCCCCATTTTCCCCCCGGGTACTTCTCCCCATTCTCCCCCAGGGTACTTCTCCCCATTCTCCCCCGGGTACTTCTCCCCTGGGTACTTCTCCCCATTCTCCCTGGGTACTTCTCCCCATTCTCCCTGGGTACTTCTCCCCATTCTCCCCTGGGTACTTCTCCCCTGGGTACTTCTCCCCATTCTCCCTGGGTACTTCTCCCCATTCTCCCCCCAGGGTACTTCTCCCCATTCTCCCCGGGTACTTGTTCTCTGGGTACTTCTCCCCATTCTCCCCCGGGTACTTCTCCCCATTCTCCCCCAGGGTACTTCTCCCCATTCTCCCCCAGGGTACTTCTCCCCATTCTCCCTGGGTACTTCTCCCCATTCTCCCTGGGTACTTCTCCCCATTCTCCCCTGGGTACTTCTCCCCATTCTCCCCCCAGGGTACTTCTCCCCATTCTCCCCCAGGGTACTTCTCCCCATTCTCCCCCAGGGTACTTCTCCCCATTCTCCCCCAGGGTACTTCTCCCCATTCTCCCCCAGGGTACTTCTCCCCATTCTCCCCCGGGTACTTCTCCCCATTCTCCCCCCGGGTACTTCTCCCCATTCTCCCCCCGGGTACTTCTCCCCTGGGTACTTCTCCCCATTCTCCCCTGGGTACTTCTCCCCATTCTCCCCTGGGTACTTCTCCCCATTCTCCCCTGGGTACTTCTCCCCATTCTCCCCCCGGGTACTTCTCCCCTGGGTACTTCTCCCCATTCTCCCCTGGGTACTTCTCCCCATTCTCCCCCCGGGTACTTGTTCTCTGGGTACTTCTCCCCATCTCCCCCGGGTACTTCTCCCCATTCTCCCCCAGGGTACTTCTCCCCATTCTCCCCCAGGGTACTTCTCCCCATTCTCCCTGGGTACTTCTCCCCATTCTCCCCTGGGTACTTCTCCCCATTCTCCCACTCCCCATTCTCCCCTGGGTACTTCTCCCCATTCTCCCCTGGGTACTTCTCCCCATTCTCCCCTGGGTACTTCTCCCCATTCTCCCCCGGGTACTTCTCCCCTGGGTACTTCTCCCCATTCTCCCCTGGGTACTTCTCCCCATTCTCCCCCCGGGTACTTGTTCTCTGGGTACTTCTCCCCATTCTCCCCCCGGGTACTTCTCCCCATTCTCCCCCAGGGTACTTCTCCCCATTCTCCCCCCAGGGTACTTCTCCCCATTCTCCCCTGGGTACTTCTCCCCATTCTCCCCTGGGTACTTCTCCCCATTCTCCCCTGGGTACTTCTCCCCATTCTCCCCCCAGGGTACTTCTCCCCATTCTCCCCCAGGGTACTTCTCCCCATTCTCCCCCCAGGGTACTTCTCCCCATTCTCCCCCCAGGGTACTTGTTCTCTGGGTACTTCTCCCCATTCTCCCCCAGGGTACTTCTCCCCATTCTCCCCCCAGGGTACTTCTCCCCATTCTCCCCCAGGGTACTTGTTCTCTGGGTACTTCTCCCCATTCTCCCCCAGGGTACTTCTCCCCATTCTCCCCCCAGGGTACTTCTCCCCATTCTCCCCCCGGGTACTTGTTCTCTGGGTACTTCTCCCCATTCTCCCCCGGGTACTTCTCCCCATTCTCCCCCAGGGTACTTCTCCCCATTCTCCCCCCAGGGTACTTCTCCCCATTCTCCCCCCAGGGTACTTCTCCCCATTCTCCCCCAGGGTACTTCTCCCCATTCTCCCCCCAGGGTACTTCTCCCCATTCTCCCCCAGGGTACTTCTCCCCATTCTCCCCCCAGAGTACTTCTCCCCATTCTCCCCCAGGGTACTTCTCCCCATTCTCCCCCCAGGGTACTTCTCCCCATTCTCCCCCAGGGTACTTCTCCCCATTCTCCCCCAGGGTACTTCTCCCCATTCTCCCCCAGGGTACTTCTCCCCATTCTCCCCCAGGGTACTTCTCCCCATTCTCCCCCTGGGTACTTCTCCCCATTCTCCCCCTGGGTACTTCTCCCCATTCTCCCCCTGGGTACTTCTCCCCATTCTCCCCCTGGGTACTTCTCCCCATTCTCCCCCTGGGTACTTCTCCCCATTCTCCCCTGGGTACTTCTCCCCATTCTCCCCCCTGGGTACTTCTCCCCATTCTCCCCCCTGGGTACTTGTTCTCTGTCGGTTGCCTGTTTGTCAAGTCAACCAGCGTTTTGTATCAGCTACTGCTTTTCCCCAGTCTCTATTTCTCGCTCTCCTGGTTTTAACCTTCAACTGACCCTGAGCCTGCCTGCAGTCCTGTACCTTGGCCCCAACTCTTGATTACCGACCCCTGCCTGACCTGACCTGTTGTTTTCCTCCCCCTTGTTGCTGTAACACACATTGTTACTTCAACACAGTCTGCATTTGGGTCTTACCTGAAACGTGATTGTGAGAGTTATTGACTGGGCCTCATAAAATGAGTGCTGATCTAGGATCAGGTCCTCCCTGTCCATGTAATCTTTTTCTTATTCATGAAGATCTTGAAATATACATCATTTATATCATATTTTTTACAAAATGTATTATTTTTGCTGGAAAGTTCAACGCTTCTAATGATTTGAATAGAAATGGTCATTCAGCCTTTTCAACCAACAGCCATTATTGATAAATCCATACCTTTTTGCTTATTGTTTTAAACTGAAACATGTATTAGTTTGTGTCTAATTTGAATAAACCCTGTTCGATTGATGTATCGACGTCGGGTAAGACTGTTGTCATTCTATTGCTATTTTGTCACAGTGTATTAAACTTAAGGGTCTGTACTCAGTAGGGGACTTGACACACGTTCCTGGTTTTAATAGAACTGAAATAACGGGTTGATACATGGAACTAGGGGCACTAATCTACCAGCCAGACCACCACCCCACAGTCTAATCTACCAGCCAGACCCCACAGTCTAATCTACCAGCCTGACCCCCACCCCACAGTCTAATCTACCAGCCTGACCACCACCCCACAGTCTAATCTACCAGCCTGACCCCACAGTCTAATCTACCAGCCAGACCCCACAGTCTAATCTACCAGCCAGACCCCACAGTCTAATCTACCAGCCAGACCCCACAGTCTAATCTACCAGCCAGACCCCACAGTCTAATCTACCAGCCAGACCCCACAGTCTAATCTACCAGCCAGACCCCACAGTCTAATCTACCAGCCAGACCCCACAGTCTAATCTACCAGCCAGACCCCACAGTCTAATCTACCAGCCAGACCCCACAGTCTAATCTACCAGCCAGACCCCACAGTCTAATCTACCAGCCAGACCCCACAGTCTAATCTACCAGCCAGACCCCACAGTCTAATCTACCAGCCAGACCCCACAGTCTAATCTACCAGCCAGACCCCACAGTCTAATCTACCAGCCAGACCCCACAGTCTAATCTACCAGCCAGACCCCACAGTCTAATCTACCAGCCAGACCCCACAGTCTAATCTACCAGCCAGACCCCACAGTCTAATCTACCAGCCAGACCCCACAGTCTAATCTACCAGCCTGACCACCACCCCACAGTCTAATCTACCAGCCTGACCCCACAGTCTAATCTACCAGCCTGACCACCACCCCACAGTCTAATCTACCAGCCTGACCCCACAGTCTAATCTACCAGCCGGACCCCACAGTCTAATCTACCAGCCGGACCCCACAGACTAATCTACCAGCCGGACCCCACAGACTAATCTACAAGCCGGACCCCACAGACTAATCTACAAGCCGGACCCCACAGTCTAATCTACCAGCCTGACCACCACCCCACAGTCTAATCTACCAGCCTGACCATCACCCCACAGTCTAATCTACCAGCCTGACCACCACCCCACAGTCTAATCTACCAGCCTGACCACCACCCCACAGTCTAATCTACCAGCCTGACCCCACAGTCTAATCTACCAGCCTGACCACCACCCCACAGTCTAATCTACCAGACAGACCACCACCCCACAGTCTAATCTTCCAGCCTGACCCCACAGTCTAATCTACCAGCCGGACCCCACAGTCTAATCTACCAGCCTGACCCCACAGTCTAATCTACCAGCCTGACCCCACAGTCTAATCTACCAGCCTGACCCCACAGTCTAATCTACCAGCCTGACCCCACAGTCTTATCTACCAGCCTGACCCCACAGTCTAATCTACCAGCCTGACCCCACAGTCTAATCTACCAGCCTGACCCCACAGTCTAATCTACCAGCCAGACCCCACAGTCTAATCTACCAGCCAGACCCCACAGTCTAATCTACCAGCCAGACCCCACAGTCTAATCTACCAGCCAGACCCCACAGTCTAATCTACCAGCCAGACCCCACAGTCTAATCTACCAGCCAGACCCCACAGTCTAATCTACCAGCCTGACCACCACCCCACAGTCTAATCTACCAGCCTGACCCCACAGTCTAATCTACCAGCCTGACCACCACCCCACAGTCTAATCTACCAGCCTGACCCCACAGTCTAATCTACCAGCCGGACCCCACAGTCTAATCTACCAGCCGGACCCCACAGACTAATCTACAAGCCGGACCCCACAGTCTAATCTACCAGCCTGACCACCACCCCACAGTCTAATCTACCAGCCTGACCATCACCCCACAGTCTAATCTACCAGCCTGACCACCACCCCACAGTCTAATCTACCAGCCTGACCACCACCCCACAGTCTAATCTACCAGCCTGACCCCACAGTCTAATCTACCAGCCTGACCACCACCCCACAGTCTAATCTACCAGACAGACCACCACCCCACAGTCTAATCTACCAGCCGGACCCCACAGTCTAATCTACCAGCCTGACCCCACAGTCTAATCTACCAGCCTGACCCCACAGTCTAATCTACCAGCCTGACCCCACAGTCTAATCTACCAGCCTGACCCCACAGTCTAATCTACCAGCCTGACCCCACAGTCTAATCTACCAGCCTGACCCCACAGTCTAATCTACCAGCCTGACCCCACAGTCTAATCTACCAGCCTGACCCCACAGTCTAATCTACCAGCCTGACCCCACAGTCTAATCTACCAGCCAGACCCCACAGTCTAATCTACCAGCCAGACCCCACAGTCTAATCTACCAGCCTGACCACCACCCCACAGTCTAATCTACCAGCCTGACCACCACCCCACAGTCTAATCTACCAGCCTGACCACCACCCCACAGTCTAATCTACCAGCCAGACCACCACCCCACAGTCTAATCTACCAGCCTGACCCCACAGTCTAATCTACCAGCCTGACCCCACAGTCTAATCTACCAGCCTGACCCCACAGTCTAATCTACCAGCCTGACCACCACCCCACAGTCTAATCTACCAGCCTGACCACCACCCCACAGTCTAATCTACCAGACAGACCACCGCCCCACAGTCTAATCTACCAGCCTGACCACCGCCCCACAGTCTAATCTACCAGCCTGACCACCGCCCCACAGTCTAATCTACCAGCCTGACCACCGCCCCACAGTCTAATCTACCAGCCTGACCACCGCCCCACAGTCTAATCTACCAGCCTGACCACCGCCCCACAGTCTAATCTACCAGCCTGACCACCGCCCCACAGTCTAATCTACCAGCCAGACCACCGCCCCACAGTCTAATCTACCAGCCAGACCACCAACCCACAGTCTAATCTACCAGCCAGACCCCACAGTCTAATCTACCAGCCAGACCCCACAGTCTAATCTACCAGCCAGACCCCACAGTCTAATCTACCAGCCAGACCCCAGAGTCTAATCTACCAGCCAGACCCCACAGTCTAATCTACCAGCCAGACCCCACAGTCTAATCTACCAGCCAGACCCCACAGTCTAATCTACCAGCCAGACCCCACAGTCTAATCTACCAGCCAGACCCCACAGTCTAATCTACCAGCCAGACCCCACAGTCTAATCTACCAGCCAGACCCCACAGTCTAATCTACCAGCCTGACCCCACAGTCTAATCTACCAGCCAGACCCCACAGTCTAATCTACCAGCCAGACCCCACAGTCTAATCTACCAGCCTGACCACCACCCCACAGTCTAATCTACCAGCCTGACCACCACCCCACAGTCTAATCTACCAGCCAGACCACCACCCCACAGTCTAATCTACCAGCCTGACCATCACCCCACAGTCTAATCTACCAGCCTGACCCCACAGTCTAATCTACCAGCCAGACCCCACAGTCTAATCTACCAGCCAGACCCCACAGTCTAATCTACCAGCCAGACCCCACAGTCTAATCTACCAGCCAGACCCCACAGTCTAATCTACCAGCCAGACCCCACAGTCTAATCTATCAGCCTGACCACCACCCCACAGTCTAATCTACCAGTCTGACCCCACAGTCTAATCTACCAGCCTGACCATCACCCCACAGTCAAATCTACCAGTCTGACCACCACCCCACAGTCTAATCTACCAGCCTGACCATCACCCCACAGTCTAATCTCCAAGTCTGACCCCACAGTCTAATCTACCAGCCGGACCCCACAGTCTAATCTACCAGCCGGACCCCACAGTCTAATCTACCAGCCGGACCCCACAGTCTAATCTACCAGCCGGACCCCACAGTCTAATCTACCAGCCGGACCCCACAGTCTAATCTACCAGCCGGACCCCACAGTCTAATCTACCAGCCGGACCCCACAGTCTAATCTACCAGCCTGACCACCACCCCACAGTCTAATCTACCAGCCTGACCACCACCCCACAGTCTAATCTACCAGCCTGACCACCACCCCACAGACTAATCTACCAGCCTGACCACCACCCCACAGTCTAATCTACCAGCCTGACCATCACCCCACAGTCTAATCTACCAGCCTGACCACCACCCCACAGTCTAATCTACCAGCCTGACCACCACCACACAGTCTAATCTACCAGCCGGACCCCACAGTCTAATCTACCAGCCTGACCACCACCCCACAGTCTAATCTACCAGCCTGACCATCACCCCACAGTCTAATCTACCAGCCGGACCCCACAGTCTAATCTACCAGCCTGACCCCACAGTCTAATCTACCAGCCAGACCCCACAGTCTAATCTACCAGCCTGACCACCACCCCACAGTCTAATCTCCAAGTCTGACCCCACAGTCTAATCTACCAGTCTGACCATCACCCCACAGTCTAATCTACCAGCCAGACCCAACAGTCTAATCTACCAGTCTGACCATCACCCCACAGTCTAATCTACCAGCCGGACCCCACAGTCTAATCTACCAGCCGGACCCCACAGACTAATCTACCAGCCGGACCCCACAGTCTAATCTACCAGCCTGACCCCACAGTCTAATCTACCAGCCTGACCACCACCCCACAGTCTAATCTACCAGCCTGACCACCACCCCACAGTCTAATCTACCAGCCTGACCCCACAGTCTAATCTACCAGCCTGACCACCACCCCACAGTCTAATCTACCAGCCTGACCACCACCCCACAGTCTAATCTACCAGCCTGACCACCACCCCACAGTCTAATCTACCAGCCTGACCACCACCCCACAGACTAATCTACCAGCCTGACCACCACCCCACAGTCTAATCTACCAGCCTGACCATCACCCCACAGTCTAATCTACCAGCCTGACCATCACCCCACAGTCTAATCTACCAGCCTGACCACCACCCCACAGTCTAATCTACCAGCCTGACCCCACAGTCTAATCTACCAGCCTGACCCCACAGTCTAATCTACCAGCCTGACCCCACAGTCTAATCTACCAGCCTGACCACCACCCCACAGTCTAATCTACCAGCCTGACCATCACCCCACAGTCTAATCTACCAGCCTGACCACCAGCCCACAGTCTAATCTACCAGCCTGACCACCACCCCACAGTCTAATCTACCAGCCTGACCCCACAGTCTAATCTACCAGCCTGACCACCACCCCACAGTCTAATCTACCAGACAGACCACCACCCCACAGTCTAATCTACCAGCCTGACCACCGCCCCACAGTCTAATCTACCAGCCTGACCACCGCCCCACAGTCTAATCTACCAGCCTGACCACCGCCCCACAGTCTAATCTACCAGCCTGACCACCGCCCCACAGTCTAATCTACCAGCCTGACCACCGCCCCACAGTCTAATCTACCAGCCAGACCACCAACCCACAGTCTAATCTACCAGCCAGACCACCAACCCACAGTCTAATCTACCAGCCAGACCCCACAGTCTAATCTACCAGCCAGACCCCACAGTCTAATCTACCAGCCAGACCCCACAGTCTAATCTACCAGCCAGACCCCACAGTCTAATCTACCAGCCAGACCCCACAGTCTAATCTACCAGCCAGACCCCACAGTCTAATCTACCAGCCAGACCCCACAGTCTAATCTACCAGCCTGACCACCACCCCACAGTCTAATCTACCAGCCTGACCACCACCCCACAGTCTAATCTACCAGCCAGACCACCACCCCACAGTCTAATCTACCAGCCTGACCATCACCCCACAGTCTAATCTACCAGCCAGACCCCACAGTCTAATCTACCAGCCAGACCCCACAGTCTAATCTACCAGCCAGACCCCACAGTCTAATCTACCAGCCAGACCCCACAGTCTAATCTACCAGCCAGACCCCACAGTCTAATCTACCAGCCAGACCCCACAGTCTAATCTACCAGCCAGACCCCACAGTCTAATCTACCAGCCTGACCACCACCCCACAGTCTAATCTACCAGCCAGACCCCACAGTCTAATCTATCAGCCTGACCACCACCCCACAGTCTAATCTACCAGTCTGACCCCACAGTCTAATCTACCAGCCTGACCATCACCCCACAGTCTAATCTACCAGTCTGACCACCACCCCACAGTCTAATCTACCAGCCTGACCATCACCCCACAGTCTAATCTCCAAGTCTGACCCCACAGTCTAATCTACCAGCCGGACCCCACAGTCTAATCTACCAGCCGGACCCCACAGTCTAATCTACCAGCCGGACCCCACAGTCTAATCTACCAGCCGGACCCCACAGTCTAATCTACCAGCCGGACCCCACAGTCTAATCTACCAGCCGGACCCCACAGTCTAATCTACCAGCCGGACCCCACAGTCTAATCTACCAGCCTGACCACCACCCCACAGACTAATCTACCAGCCTGACCACCACCCCACAGTCTAATCTACCAGCCTGACCATCACCCCACAGTCTAATCTACCAGCCTGACCACCACCCCACAGTCTAATCTACCAGCCTGACCACCACCCCACAGTCTAATCTACCAGCCTGACCCCACAGTCTAATCTACCAGCCTGACCCCACAGTCTAATCTACCAGCCTGACCACCACCCCACAGTCTAATCTACCAGCCTGACCACCACCACACAGTCTAATCTACCAGCCGGACCCCACAGTCTAATCTACCAGCCTGACCATCACCCCACAGTCTAATCTACCAGCCTGACCCCACAGTCTAATCTACCAGCCAGACCCCACAGTCTAATCTACCAGCCTGACCACCACCCCACAGTCTAATCTACCAGTCTGACCCCACAGTCTAATCTACCAGCCTGACCATCACCCCACAGTCTAATCTCCAAGTCTGACCCCACAGTCTAATCTACCAGTCTGACCATCACCCCACAGTCTAATCTACCAGCCAGACCCAACAGTCTAATCTACCAGTCTGACCATCACCCCACAGTCTAATCTACCAGCCGGACCCCACAGTCTAATCTACCAGCCTGACCCCACAGTCTAATCTACCAGCCAGACCCCACAGTCTAATCTACCAGCCTGACCACCACCCCACAGTCTAATCTACCAGTCTGACCCCACAGTCTAATCTACCAGCCTGACCATCACCCCACAGTCTAATCTCCAAGTCTGACCCCACAGTCTAATCTACCAGTCTGACCATCACCCCACAGTCTAATCTACCAGCCAGACCCAACAGTCTAATCTACCAGTCTGACCATCACCCCACAGTCTAATCTACCAGCCTGACCACCGCCCCACAGTCTAATCTACCAGCCTGACCCCACAGTCTAATCTACCAGCCAGACCCCACAGTCTAATCTACCAGCCAGACCCCACAGTCTAATCTACCAGCCAGACCCCACAGTCTAATCTACCAGCCAGACCCCACAGTCTAATCTACCAGCCAGACCCCACAGTCTAATCTACCAGCCTGACCACCACCCCACAGTCTAATCTACCAGCCAGACCCCACAGTCTAATCTATCAGCCTGACCACCACCCCACAGTCTAATCTACCAGTCTGACCCCACAGTCTAATCTACCAGCCTGACCATCACCCCACAGTCTAATCTCCAAGTCTGACCCCACAGTCTAATCTACAAGTCTGACCATCACCCCACAGTCTAATCTACCAGCCAGACCCCACAGTCTAATCTACCAGTCTGACCATCACCCCACAGTCTAATCTACCAGTCTGACCACCACCCCACAGTCTAATCTACCAGTCTGACCATCACCCCACAGTCTAATCTACCAGCCAGACCCCACAGTCTAATCTACCAGTCTGACCATCACCCCACAGTCTAATCTACCAGTCTGACCATCACCCCACAGTCTAATCTACCAGTCTGACCATCACCCCACAGTCTAATCTACCAGCCAGACCCCACAGTCTAATCTACCAGCCTGACCACCGCCCCACAGTCTAATCTACCAGCCTGACCACCGCCCCACAGTCTAATCTACCAGCCTGACCACCGCCCCACAGTCTAATCTACCAGCCTGACCACCGCCCCACAGTCTAATCTACCAGCCTGACCACCGCCCCACAGTCTAATCTACCAGCCTGACCACCGCCCCACAGTCTAATCTACCAGCCTGACCACCGCCCCACAGTCTAATCTACCAGCCAGACCACCGCCCCACAGTCTAATCTACCAGCCAGACCCCCAACCCACAGTCTAATCTACCAGCCAGACCCCACAGTCTAATCTACCAGCCAGACCCCACAGTCTAATCTACCAGCCAGACCCCACAGTCTAATCTACCAGCCAGACCCCACAGTCTAATCTACCAGCCAGACCCCACAGTCTAATCTACCAGCCAGACCCCACAGTCTAATCTACCAGCCTGACCACCACCCCACAGTCTAATCTACCAGCCAGACCCCACAGTCTAATCTATCAGCCTGACCACCACCCCACAGTCTAATCTACCAGTCTGACCCCACAGTCTAATCTACCAGCCTGACCATCACCCCACAGTCTAATCTCCAAGTCTGACCCCACAGTCTAATCTACAAGTCTGACCATCACCCCACAGTCTAATCTACCAGCCAGACCCCACAGTCTAATCTACCAGTCTGACCATCACCCCACAGTCTAATCTACCAGTCTGACCACCACCCCACAGTCTAATCTACCAGTCTGACCATCACCCCACAGTCTAATCTACCAGCCAGACCCCACAGTCTAATCTACCAGTCTGACCATCACCCCACAGTCTAATCTACCAGTCTGACCATCACCCCACAGTCTAATCTACCAGTCTGACCATCACCCCACAGTCTAATCTACCAGCCAGACCCCACAGTCTAATCTACCAGCCTGACCACCGCCCCACAGTCTAATCTACCAGCCTGACCACCGCCCCACAGTCTAATCTACCAGCCTGACCACCGCCCCACAGTCTAATCTACCAGCCTGACCACCGCCCCACAGTCTAATCTACCAGCCTGACCACCGCCCCACAGTCTAATCTACCAGCCAGACCACCGCCCCACAGTCTAATCTACCAGCCAGACCCCCAACCCACAGTCTAATCTACCAGCCAGACCCCACAGTCTAATCTACCAGCCAGACCCCACAGTCTAATCTACCAGCCAGACCCCACAGTCTAATCTACCAGCCAGACCCCACAGTCTAATCTACCAGCCAGACCCCACAGTCTAATCTACCAGCCAGACCCCACAGTCTAATCTACCAGCCAGACCCCACAGTCTAATCTACCAGCCAGACCCCACAGTCTAATCTACCAGCCAGACCCCACAGTCTAATCTACCAGCCAGACCCCACAGTCTAATCTACCAGCCAGACCCCACAGTCTAATCTACCAGCCAGACCCCACAGTCTAATCTACCAGCCAGACCCCACAGTCTAATCTACCAGCCAGACCCCACAGTCTAATCTACCAGCCAGACCCCACAGTCTAATCTACCAGCCAGACCCCACAGTCTAATCTACCAGCCTGACCCCACAGTCTAATCTACCAGCCTGACCCCACAGTCTAATCTACCAGCCAGACCCCACAGTCTAATCTACCAGCCTGACCACCACCCCACAGTCTAATCTACCAGCCTGACCACCACCCCACAGTCTAATCTACCAGCCTGACCACCACCCCACAGTCTAATCTACCAGCCTGACCATCACCCCACAGTCTAATCTACCAGCCTGACCATCACCCCACAGTCTAATCTACCAGCCTGACCCCACAGTCTAATCTACCAGCCAGACCCCACAGTCTAATCTACCAGCCAGACCCCACAGTCTAATCTACCAGCCAGACCCCACAGTCTAATCTACCAGCCAGACCCCACAGTCTAATCTACCAGCCAGACCCCACAGTCTAATCTACCAGCCAGACCCCACAGTCTAATCTACCAGCCAGACCCCACAGTCTAATCTACCAGCCAGACCCCACAGTCTAATCTATCAGCCTGACCACCACCCCACAGTCTAATCTACCAGTCTGACCCCACAGTCTAATCTACCAGCCTGACCATCACCCCACAGTCTAATCTCCAAGCCTGACCCCACAGTCTAATCTACCAGCCTGACCATCACCCCACAGTCTAATCTACCAGCCTGACCCCACAGTCTATTCTCCAAGTCTGACCCCACAGTCTAATCTACCAGCCGGACCCCACAGTCTAATCTACCAGCCGGACCCCACAGTCTAATCTACCAGCCGGACCCCACAGTCTAATCTACCCGCCGGACCCCACAGTCTAATCTACCAGCCGGACCCCACAGTCTAATCTACCAGCCGGACCCCACAGTCTAATCTACCAGCCGGACCCCACAGTCTAATCTACCAGCCGGACCCCACAGTCTAATCTACCAGCCTGACCACCACCCCACAGTCTAATCTACCAGCCTGACCACCACCCCACAGTCTAATCTACCAGCCTGACCACCACCCCACAGACTAATCTACCAGCCTGAACACCACCCCACAGTCTAATCTACCAGCCTGACCACCACCCCACAGTCTAATCTACCAGCCTGACCCCACAGTCTAATCTACCAGCCTGACCCCACAGTCTAATCTACCAGCCTGACCACCACCCCACAGTCTAATCTACCAGCCTGACCACCACCCCACAGTCTAATCTACCAGCCTGACCATCACCCCACAGTCTAATCTACCAGTCTGACCCCACAGTCTAATCTACCAGCCTGACCATCACCCCACAGTCTAATCTACCAGCCAGACCCCACAGTCTAATCTACCAGCCTGACCCCACAGTCTAATCTACCAGCCTGACCACCACCCCACAGTCTAATCTACCAGCCTGACCACCACCCCACAGTCTAATCTACCAGCCTGACCACCACCCCACAGTCTAATCTACCAGCCTGACCATCACCCCACAGTCTAATCTACCAGCCAGACCCCACAGTCTAATCTACCAGTCTGACCATCACCCCACAGTCTAATCTACCAGTCTGACCACCACCCCACAGTCTAATCTACCAGCCTGACCATCACCCCACAGTCTAATCTCCAAGTCTGACCCCACAGTCTAATCTACCAGCCGGACCCCCCAGTCTAATCTACCAGCCGGACCCCACAGTCTAATCTACCAGCCGGACCCCACAGTCTAATCTACCAGCCGGACCCCACAGTCTAATCTACCAGCCGGACCCCACAGTCTAATCTACCAGCCGGACCCCACAGTCTAATCTACCAGCCGGACCCCACAGTCTAATCTACCAGCCGGACCCCACAGTCTAATCTACCAGCCGGACCCCACAGTCTAATCTACCAGCCGGACCCCACAGTCTAATCTACCAGCCGGACCCCACAGACTAATCTACCAGCCGGACCCCACAGTCTAATCTACCAGCCTGACCACCACCCCACAGTCTAATCTACCAGCCTGACCACCACCCCACAGACTAATCTACCAGCCTGACCATCACCCCACAGTCTAATCTACCAGCCGGACCCCACAGTCTAATCTACCAGCCTGACCCCACAGTCTAATCTACCAGCCTGACCACCACCCCACAGTCTAATCTACCAGCCTGACCACCACCCCACAGTCTAATCTACCAGCCTGACCACCACCCCACAGTCTAATCTACCAGCCTGACCATCACCCCACAGTCTAATCTACCAGCCTGACCATCACCCCACAGTCTAATCTACCAGCCTGACCACCACCCCACAGTCTAATCTACCAGCCTGACCACCACCCCACAGTCTAATCTACCAGCCGGACCACCACCCCACAGTCTAATCTCCAAGTCTGACCCCACAGTCTAATCTACCAGCCTGACCACCACCCCACAGTCTAATCTACCAGCCTGACCCCACAGTCTAATCTACCAGCCTGACCACCACCCCACAGTCTAATCTACCAGCCTGACCATCACCCCACAGTCTAATCTACCAGTCTGACCATCACCCCACAGTCTAATCTACCAGCCTGACCACCACCCCACAGTCACAGTCTAATCTACCAGCCTGACCACCACCCCACAGTCTAATCTACCAGCCTGACCACCACCCCACAGTCTAATCTACCAGCCGGACCCCACAGTCTAATCTACCAGTCTGACCATCACCCCACAGTCTAATCTACCAGCCTGACCACCACCCCACAGTCTAATCTACCAGCCTGACCCCACAGTCTAATCTACCAGCCGGACCCCACAGTCTAATCTACCAGCCTGACCACCAACCCACAGTCTAATCTACCAGCCTGACCACCACCCCACAGTCTAATCTACCAGCCTGACCACCACCCCACAGTCTAATCTACCAGCCTGACCTCCACCCCACAGTCTAATCTACCAGCCTGACCCCACAGTCTAATCTACCAGCCTGACCACCACCCCACAGTCTAATCTACCAGCCTGACCACCACCCCACAGTCTAATCTACCAGCCTGACCATCACCCCACAGTCTAATCTACCAGCCTGACCATCACCCCACAGTCTAATCTACCAGCCGGACCCCACAGTCTAATCTACCAGCCTGACCATCACCCCACAGTCTAATCTACCAGCCTGACCATCACCCCACAGTCTAATCTACCAGCCTGACCATCACCCCACAGTCTAATCTACCTGCCGGACCATCACACTATCAAGCCAACAAATAGACCTGCTATGCTAAGAGGTCCGAACCTTTACACGCGAGTTCGCTAGGTATTGGGTTACGGTTGCTACATTATCCCCTTCCTACTGGAGAGTCTAAGAGGAAGAGGTGAAGCAAGAGGGGTAACTCGGCCCCAAAATCTGTCTCCTCCAGCAGGTGGCGTTTTTTCACCCACCAAGCTAGGAGTTTTGTATGGAGGTCAACGAGTGTCAAATTTGGTCAACAAAAATGTTATTGCTTATTTGCTGGAGTGTACTGATAGAAGTAGGACACGTGACATCTTGGCAACTTTGAGTAGATTTTTATTTTATTCATATTGGAGTTGTTGGCATTGAGATTCGAGACTTTCTATGCATGTTCACGAGGCCAGCATAGCGTCTATGCATGTTCACGAGGCCAGCATAGCGTCTATGCATGTTCACGAGGCCAGCATAGCGTCTATGCATGTTCACGAGGCCAGCATAGCGTCTATGCATGTTCACGAGGCCAGCATAGCGTCTAACTCTCCATTGAATACATGCTGATGAGGTCAACACCCCTCATCAAATAACGAGATATATCCACCAATCCAAAGAGAGGAATAGACCCGAGCTTGACAGGGTGCCGTTCCGCAAACAACTATTCCCATTGTCAGGGGCGGAGACATACTCATCTCGACATTATATCTGAGTGTGTCCCTTATGTGTACACTCCCCTCCCGATGGCCTCACGGGCACCGTCCCACTACTGACACCAACGTAGCGAATTCAGGGCATAGCCTTGACCGGAACCCTGGTCCAGCGACTATCAAGCCAAGACCTTAACCGTTACGTCAAGAGGTATGAAGAGTGTACAGTATATTCTAAGAGACTACGACAGAAGACGAAACGCTAACAAAACCCACATTGTTTTCAGTTTGATTTCTTCTTCGGTTTAAAACCATGGGAGGGTTGACTCAAAAGTCATTTGACTCAACGAAAAAAAAAAGGAAAGAAGGATTATAATATGATTTGCACTGAGAAAAAGATTATAATAATATACAGTCTACATTGGTATTGTCAGGAGTAGGAAAGGACAGGTAGGAAAGGACAGGTAGGAAAGGACAGGAAGGAAAGGACAGGAAGGAAAGGACAGGAAGGAAAGGTAGAAAAGGACAGGTAGGAAAGGACAGGTAGGAAAGGGGAGGAAGGAAAGGACAGGTAGGAAAGGACAGGTAGGAAAGGACAGGTAGGAAAGGACAGGTAGGAAAGGACAGGAAGGAAAGGACAGGAAGGAAAGGACAGGAAGGAAAGGACAGGTAGGAAAGGACAGGAAGGAAAGGACAGGTAGGAAAGGACAGGTAGAAAAGGACAGGTAGAAAAGGACAGGAAGGAAAGGACAGGAAGGAAAGGACAGGTAGGAAAGGACAGGTAGGAAAGGACAGGACGGAAAGGACAGGTAGAAAAGGACAGGTAGAAAAGGACAGGAAGGAAAGGACAGGAAGGAAAGGACAGGAAGGAAAGGACAGGAAGGAAAGGACAGGTAGGAAAGGACAAGTAGGAAAGGACAGGTAGGAAAGGACCTATTATTTCCCAGATGGAATAGAAAGTAGAGAAATTACAAACAGAACAAATGAAGTAGTCTATGGCTGCGTCCCTGTGTAGTGCACTACTTTTGACTAGGGTCCATCGTGCTCTGGTCACGAGTAGCACACTAAAATGCACCGGGATGCCATGCAACAGGTAGTAAAGGTGATCGGTATTTGACGATTGAAGAAGTAGTGCTCTCCTTTTTATCTTAAAAATGATTAAAATAACATTTACAAAAGACACTTAAATGTTCCATTTAACTATTATTAAACACAACAGAGAACACTTGGTTTATTCCACTGCTTCAGGCCCACGGCGACTCTAGGAGTCAAATGATACCCTACTCCCTAGGGCACTACTTTTGACCAGAACCAGACAACACAAACAGATCTGGGACCAGGCTACTATATCCTGGCCTGGAGGTTAGGACCAGGCTACTATATCCTGGCCTGGAGGTTAGGACCAGGCTACTATATCCAGGACTGGAGGTTAGGACCAGGCTACTATATCCTGGCCTGGGATTGAGGACTGGAGGTTAGGACCAGGCTACTATATCCTGGGGCTGAGGACTGGAGGTTAGGACCAGGCTACTATATCCTGGGATTGAGGACTGGAGGTTAGGACCAGGCTACTATATCCTGGGATTGAGGACTGAGGTTAGGACCAGGCTACTGTAGACCTGGGCTCAATTAGTATTGTCTCTTATCAAAAGTAGTGCACTACATAGGGGATAGTGTGCCGTTTGGGATGCAAGTTAAACTGTCCTCCATGTTGATTGGTAGTGTACTTCTTCCTGTATGTCCTAAATAGCAGCCTATTCCATTTTTAGTGCGCTAACGTTTTACCAGGGTACCTAGGGCATTACAGGGCTTTGGACTAAATAGTGCACTATATCGGGAATAGGGTGTCATTTAGGATATAACCATCATACCCCTCCACAATCCTGTCTGTCCATCCATCAAAGAACAAAAACAAGGAGCAATCTTTCTTTCTCCCGTGTGTGTGTGTGTGTGTGTGTGTGTGTGTGTGTGTGTGTGTGTGTGTGTGTGACCAGACAGACAGAGACACCAGACAGACATGGTCACTGCAGACAAATGGAGGTTCACAGCACTACTTCTGATATGTCTAAGTCAACAGAAATACATCGTCATTAGTCAGTTCCATCAAGGCCTTTTGATTCCGGAGCAGTGGGATTGTCGTGGGATACGGCAGGCGTCTCTCAGAACGCAACATCCCAAATGGCACCCTATTCCCCATGTAGTGCATTACCGTTTGACCAGAGCCCTATGGGACTCATCCGCATGAGGGCCCTGGTCAAGGGAATGGGGTGCCATTTCAGAGCCAACCCCAGTCTACAAGATGAACTTCCCCATGAAGAAGCCGATGAAGATGGCTGCTATGACGACGAGGAGGGAGGGCAGGGACGCTGCGGTGGTGTGTTGCATCATGGAGGAGGAGGAGCCTGTCTGATTTGATGTCATGTGATCGGAATGCTGGGCAGCTCTTCTCATTCTAACACCGTCGTCCTGGAAACGCAAAAGAGAGGAGGGGGGATGGGGGGAGCAAGGACACATCAAATACTGCATTATAGAACAAGAGATAACTATTTTATTTATCTTTTACAAACGAAATGTCGCAGCCAAACCTTGTGTCTGGTTTTCCTTTAAAAAAGACCTCACCGTTAAATTGGTCGGTACCGATTGTTCATCTATGACCCACAACTTTAGTTGCTTGTTTACACACAGAGACCAAGGTCTTTTCTAACATTGAGGTTTCCGTACAGAACAACTAGTTGTCTGTTGTTCACCTACAACCCCTAACCTACAGTCTGTTGTTCACCGACAACCGCTAACCTACAGTCTGTTGTTCACCGACAACCGCTAACCTAGTCTGGTGTTCACCGACAACCGCTAACCTACAGTCTGTTGTTCACCGACAACCCCTAACCTACAGTCTGTTGTTCACCGACAACCCCTAACCTACAGTCTGTTGTTCACCGACAACCCCTAACCTACAGTCTGTTGTTCACCGACAACCCCTAACCTACAGTCTGTTGTACACCGACAACACCTAACCTACAGTCTGTTGTACACCTACAACACCTAACCTACAGTCTGTTGTTCACCTACAACCCCTAACCTACAGTCTGTTGTACACCGACAACACCTAACCTACAGTCTGTTGTACACCTACAACACCTAACCTACAGTCTGTTGTTCACCGACAACCCCTAACCTACAGTCTGTTGTTCACCGACAACCCCTAACCTACAGTCTGTTGTACACCGACAACCCCTAACCTACAGTCTGTTGTTCACCGACAACCCCTAACCTACAGTCTGTTGTTCACCGACAACCCCTAACCTACAGTCTGTTGTTCACCGACAACCCCTAACCTACAGTCTGTTGTTCACCGACAACCCCTAACCTACAGTCTGTTGTACACCGACAACCCCTAACCTACAGTCTGTTGTTCACCGACAACCCCTAACCTACAGTCTGTTGTTCACCGACAACCCCTAACCTACAGTCTGTTGTTCACCGACAACCCCTAACCTACAGTCTGTTGTTCACCGACAACCCCTAACCTACAGTCTGTTGTTCACCGACAACCCCTAACCTACAGTCTGTTGTTCACCGACAACCCCTAACCTACAGTCTGTTGTTCACCGACAAAACCCCTAACCTACAACCCAACCCCTAACCTACAGTCTGTTGTTCACCGACAACCCCTAACCTACAGTCTGTTGTTCACCGACAACCCCTAACCTACAGTCTGTTGTTCACCGACAACCCCTAACCTACAGTCTGTTGTTCACCGACAACCCCTAACCTACAGTCTGTTGTTCACCGACAACCCCTAACCTACAGTCTGTTGTTCACCGACAACCCCTAACCTACAGTCTGTTGTTCACCGACAACCCCTAACCTACAGTCTGTTGTTCACCGACAACCCCTAACCTACAGTCTGTTGTTCACCGACAACCCCTAACCTACAGTCTGTTGTTCACCGACAACCCCTAACCTACAGTCTGTTGTTCACCGACAACCCCTAACCTACAGTCTGTTGTTCACCGACAACCCCCTAACCTACAGTCTGTTGTTCACCGACAACCCCTAACCTACAGTCTGTTGTTCACCGACAACCCCTAACCTACAGTCTGTTGTTCACCGACAACCCCTAACCTACAGTCTGTTGTTCACCGACAACCCCTAACCTACAGTCTGTTGTTCACCGACAACCCCTAACCTACAGTCTGTTGTTCACCGACAACCCCTAACCTACAGTCTGTTGTTCACCGACAACCCCTAACCTACAGTCTGTTGTTCACCGACAACCCCTAACCTACAGTCTGTTGTTCACCGACAACCCCTAACCTACAGTCTGTTGTACACCGACAACCCCTAACCTACAGTCTGTTGTACACCGACAACACCTAACCTACAGTCTGTTGTTCACCGACAACCCCTAACCTACAGTCTGTTGTTCACCGACAACCCCTAACCTACAGTCTGTTGTTCACCGACAACCCCTAACCTACAGTCTGTTGTTCACCGACAACCCCTAACCTACAGTCTGTTGTTCACCGTAACCTACAGTCTGTTGTTCACCGACAACCCCTAACCTACAGTCTGTTGTTCACCGACAACCCCTAACCTACAGTCTGTTGTTCACCGACAACCCCTAACCTACAGTCTGTTGTTCACCGACAACCCCTAACCTACAGTCTGTTGTTCACCGACAACCCCTAACCTACAGTCTGTTGTTCACCGACAACCCCTAACCTACAGTCTGTTGTTCACCGACAACCCCTAACCTACAGTCTGTTGTTCACCGACAACCCCTAACCTACAGTCTGTTGTTCACCGACAACCCCTAACCTACAGTCTGTTGTTCACCGACAACCCTAACCTACAGTCTGTTGTTCACCCCCCCTAACCTACAGTCTGTTGTTCACCGACAACCCCTAACCTACAGTCTGTTGTTCACCGACAACCCCTAACCTACAGTCTGTTGTTCACCGACAACCCCTAACCTACAGTCTGTTGTTCACCGACAACCCCTAACCTACAGTCTGTTGTTCACAACCCCTACAACCCCTAACCTACAGTCTGTTGTTCACCGACAACCCCTAACCTACAGTCTGTTGTTCACCGACAACCCTAACCTACAGTCTGTTGTTCACCGACAACCCCTAACCTACAGTCTGTTGTTCACCGACAACCCCTAACCTACAGTCTGTTGTTCACCGACAACCCCTAACCTACAGTCTGTTGTTCACCGACAACCCCTAACCTACAGTCTGTTGTTCACCGACAACCCCTAACCTACAGTCTGTTGTTCACCGACAACCCCTAACCTACAGTCTGTTGTTCACCGACAACCCCTAACCTACAGTCTGTTGTTCACCGACAACCCCTAACCTACACTGTTGTTCAACAACCCTAACCTACAGTCTGTTGTTCACCGACAACCCCTAACCTACAGTCTGTTGTTCACCGACAACCCCTAACCTACAGTCTGTTGTTCACCGACAACCCCTAACCTACAGTCTGTTGTTCACCGACAACCCCTAACCTACAGTCTGTTGTTCACCGAACCTACAGTCTGTTGTTCACCGACAACCCCTAACCTACAGTCTGTTGTTCACCGACAACCCCTAACCTACAGTCTGTTGTTCACCGACAACCCCTAACCTACAGTCTGTTGTTCACCGACAACCCCTAACCTACAGTCTGTTGTTCACCGACAACCCCTAACCTACAGTCTGTTGTTCACCGACAACCCCTAACCTACAGTCTGTTGTTCACCGACAACCCCTAACCTACAGTCTGTTGTTCACCGACAACCCCTAACCTACAGTCTGTTGTTCACCGACAACCCCTGTCTGTTGTTCACCGGAAGTCTGTTGTTCACCGAACCCCTAACCTACAGTCTGTTGTTCACCGACAACCCCTAACCTACAGTCTGTTGTTCACCGACAACCCCTAACCTACAGTCTGTTGTTCACCGACAACCCCTAACCTACAGTCTGTTGTTCACCGACAACCCCTAACCTACAGTCTGTTGTTCACCGACAACCCCTAACCTACAGTCTGTTGTTCACCGACAACCCCTAACCTACAGTCTGTTGTTCACCGACAACCCCTAACCTACAGTCTGTTGTACACCGACAACCCCTAACCTACAGTCTGTTGTACACCGACACACCTAACCTACAGTCTGTTGTTCACCGACAACCCCTAACCTACAGTCTGTTGTTCACCGACAACCCCTAACCTACAGTCTGTTGTTCACCTACAGTCTGACAACCCCTAACCTACAGTCTGTTGTTCACCGACAACCCCTAACCTACAGTCTGTTGTTCACCGACAACCCCTAACCTACAGTCTGTTGTTCACCGACAACCCCTAACCTACAGTCTGTTGTTCACCGACAACCCCTAACCTACAGTCTGTTGTTCACCGACAACCCCTAACCTACAGTCTGTTGTTCACCGACAACCCCTAACCTACAGTCTGTTGTTCACCGACAACCCCTAACCTACAGTCTGTTGTTCACCGACAACCCCTAACCTACAGTCTGTTGTTCACCGACAACCCCTAACCTACAGTCTGTTGTTCACCGACAACCCCTAACCTACAGTCTGTTGTTCACCGACAACCCCTAACCTACAGTCTGTTGTTCACCGACAACCCTAACCTACAGTCTGTTGTTCACCGACAACCCCTAACCTACAGTCTGTTGTTCACCGACAACCCCTAACCTACAGTCTGTTGTTCACCGACAACCCCTAACCTACAGTCTGTTGTTCACCGACAACCCCTAACCTACAGTCCTGTCTGTTGTTCACCGACAACCCCTAACCTACAGTCTGTTGTTCACCGACAACCCCTAACCTACAGTCTGTTGTTCACCGACAACCCCTAACCTACAGTCTGTTGTTCACCGACAACCCCTAACCTACAGTCTGTTGTTCACCGACAACCCCTAACCTACAGTCTGTTGTTCACCGACAACCCCTAACCTACAGTCTGTTGTTCACCGACAACCCCTAACCTACAGTCTGTTGTTCACCGACAACCCCTAACCTACAGTCTGTTGTTCACCGACAACCCCTAACCTACAGTCTGTTGTTCAACCTAACCTAGTCTGTTGTTCACCGACAACCCCTAACCTACAGTCCGTTGTTCACCTACAACCCCTAACCTACAGTCTGTTGTTCACCTACAACCCCTAACCTACAGTCTGTTGTTCACCTACAACCCCTAACCTACAGTCTGTTGTTCACCTACAACCCCTAACCTACAGTCTGTTGTTCACCGACAACCCCTAACCTACAGTCTGTTGTTCACCGACAACCCCTAACCTACAGTCTGTTGTTCACCGACAACCCCTAACCTACAGTCTGTTGTTCACCGACAACCCCTAACCTACAGTCTGTTGTTCACCGACAACCCCTAACCTACAGTCTGTTGTTCACCGACAACCCCTAACCTACAGTCTGTTGTTCACCCCTAACAACCCCTAACCTACAGTCTGTTGTTCACCGACAACCCCTAACCTACAGTCTGTTGTTCACCGACAACCCCTAACCTACAGTCTGTTGTTCACCGACAACCCCTAACCTACAGTCTGTTGTTCACCGACAACCCCTAACCTAAAGTCTGTTGTTCACCGACAACCCCTAACCTACAGTCTGTTGTTCACCGACAACCCCTAACCTACAGTCTGTTGTTCACCGACAACCCCTAACCTACAGTCTGTTGTTCACCTACAACCCCTAACCTACAGTCTGTTGTTCACCGACAACCCCTAACCTACAGTCTGTTGTTCACCGACAACCCCTAACCTACAGTCTGTTGTTCACCTACAACCCCTAACCTACAGTCTAACCTTGAGTTGTCTGTTCTCCTCGGTCAGTTTGCCCATGTCAGCCTGCAGTCTCCTGCACTCCTCTGATAGTTTCTTCATCTCCGAGTCGTCCATCGAGGCGCTGAGCGTCTTCGCCGCCGCCTTCGCCACGGGAACGTCCGCCGCCTTGGACGAGTTCTGCACGGGCGCCGCAACGTCGGTGCTCCCTTCCACGTCATTCTGGAAGAGAACGGAGAGAGAAACCACTTAGGGTGCCGCATTACCATCTGGTCAGTGCCCATAGGGTCAAACTGACACCATACAGGGGACAGGGGTTCATGTGGGATTAGGACCAGACTACTATATCCTGGCCTGGGATTGAGGACTGGAGGTTAGGACCAGGCTACTATATCCTGCGACTGAGGACTGGAGGTTAGGACCAGGCTACTATATCATGACCTGGGATTGAGGACTGGAGGTTAGGACCAGGCTACTATATCCTGACCTGGGATTGAGGACTGGAGGTTAGGACCAGGCTACTATATCCTGACCTGGGATTGAGGACTGGAGGTTAGGACCAGGCTACTATATCCTGGGACTGAGGACTGGAGGTTAGGACCAGGCTACTATGTCCTGGCCTGGGAGTAAGGACTGGAGGTTAGGTTAGGAGATTACCATTTGAACCCATGTCTAGTATGGACATTTGTTTTCTGTTTAAACACTTTAGAGGATGTTTGATTGAGCTTGTCTGGCTACAGTGGATTAGTGCTTTAGTCCCTGAACAGTCAAACACTCGAACGCTGAGTACACAGGAAGGGGATGAGGCACACACTCTGGAACGCTGAGTACACAGGAAGGGGATGAGACACACACTCTGGAACGTTGAGTACACAGGAAGGGGATGAGACACACTCTGGAACGCTGAGTACACAGGAAGGGGATGAGACACACACTCTGGAACGTTGAGTACACAGGAAGGGGATGAGACACACTGGAACGCTGAGTACACAGGAAGGGGATGAGACACACTGGAACGCTGAGTACACAGGAAGGGGATGAGACACACTGGAACGCTGAGTACACAGGAAGGGGATGAGACACTCTGGAACGCTGAGTACACAGGAAGGGGATGAGACACACACTCTGGAACGCTGAGTACACAGGAAGGGGATGGACACACTGGAACGCTGAGTACACAGGAACAGATGTAATTGAGCCCTTAGGTTTTTAAAGCTACTGCTGACAGTGCTGCTAAAATCTGTCTGTTTGCATCCTCACAAACCTGCGGCATCTTTCTGACTTTAACCTCAGAGCTGGGGGCTGTCCTGAACCTCTGTAGATCACCCCTGTTGCAAACACTGCCTGGCGGTGTGGGGGGGTAGACCTAGACCCAGTCTGCTGCTGAAGGGGGTACAGAACTCTCCACCACCCCTGGTAGGGGTGGCCCGGGGAGGCGGACGAGACCCCCTCTCATAGCCTGGCTCTCCTGAGAACATGGAGTGTCTGCCCGACTGCACTGGGCTGGTTAACCCGGTTGTTCCTCTAGTGAAGGACCTATTCTCCTGACCGGTCTCCTTTTCGTCTGTCCCTGAGCCGATGACCTGGTGGAGGGAGGGAGGACTATGGGGTGAGGCCAACATACCTGAAGAAGTGTGTTGACCTCTTACGAGCCACATCTTCAACGTGACCCTATGGGCCCTACATAACAGTAGTGCCCTACGCGGGGGTAAAGGTGGCTAACAGTAGTGCCCTACGCGGGGGTAAAGGTGGCTAACAGTAGTGCCCTACGCGGGGGTAAAGGTGGCTAACAGTAGTGCCCTACGCGGGGTAAAGGTGGCTAACAGTAGTGCCCTACGCGGGGTAAAGGTGGCTAACAGTAGTGCCCTACGCGGGGGTAAAGGTGGCTAACAGTAGTGCCCTACGCGGGGTAAAGGTGGCTAACAGTAGTGCCCTACGCGGGGTAAAGGTGGCTAACAGTAGTGCCCTACGCGGGGTAAAGGTGGCTAACAGTAGTGCCCTACACGGGGTAAAGGTGGCTAACAGTAGTGCCCTACGCGGGGTAAAGGTGGCTAACAGTAGTGCCCTACGCGGGGGTAAAGGTGGCTAACAGTAGTGCCCTACGCGGGGGTAAAGGTGGCTAACAGTAGTGCCCTACGCGGGGGTAAAGGTGGCTAACAGTAGTGCCCTACGCGGGGGTAAAGGTGGCTAACAGTAGTGCCCTACGCGGGGGTAAAGGTGGCTAACAGTAGTGCCCTACGCGGGGTAAAGGTGGCTAACAGTAGTGCCCTACGCGGGGGTAAAGGTGGCTAACAGTAGTGCCCTACGCGGGGGTAAATGTGGCTAACAGTAGTGCCCTACGCGGGGGTAAAGGTGGCTAACAGTAGTGCCCTACGCGGGGGTAAAGGTGGCTAACAGTAGTGCCCTACACGGGGGTAAAGGTGGCTAACAGTAGTGCCCTACACGGGGGTAAAGGTGGCTAACAGTAGTGCCCTACACAGGGGTAAAGGTGGCTAACAGTAGTGCCCTACACAGGGGTAAAGGTGGCTAACAGTAGTGCCCTACACAGGAGTAAAGGTGGCTAACAGTAGTGCCCTACACAGGGGTAAAGGTGGCTAACAGTAGTGCCCTACACAGGGGTAAAGGTGGCTAACAGTAGTGCCCTACACAGGAGTAAAGGTGGCTAACAGTAGTGCCCTACACGGGGGGAAATGCTACCATTTGGAACAAACGGATATGAAAATCCTTTAACCTACAAATTACTAAGCAGAAAGGAATGTGCCTCTGTAACAAACACAACCGAAGGGGATTCTCTCCAGGGAAAACTGATCAGACAGCACAGAGGACATGTTAAATGTACACGCAGCAATGTGGTGCGCCCGAGTGGCGCCGCGGCATCTCAGCGCAAGGGGCGTCACTACAGTCCCTGGTTCGAATCCAGGCTGTAGCACATCCGGCTGTGATTGGGAGTACCATTGGACGGCGCACATTTGGTCCGCCGGCGTCGTCATCGTAAATAATAATTTGTTCTTAACCGACTTGCCAAATTAAATTAAAAAAAGGTTTAGAAAAAAAAGGTTAGATAAAAAAAATATATGTTGCCATTACTACTTCCTCCAGTAATTTTGTTACTAATATATATATATATATATATATATATATATTCAGCTATACACAGTTCTGACAGCAACATCTGCCTACCAAGGAATGTCACTCATGTGGAGGCTGTAGTTGGGTTTCATGTGGAGGCAGTAGTTGGGTTTCATGTGGAGGCTGTAGTTGGGTTTCATGTGGAGGCTGTAGTTGGGTTTCATGTGGAGGCTGTAGTTGGGTTTCATGTGGAGGCAGTAGTTGGGTTTCATGTGGAGGCTGTAGTTGGGTTTCATGTGGAGGCTGTAGTTGGGTTTCATGTGGAGGCTGTAGTTGGGTTTCATGTGGAGGCTGTAGTTGGGTTTCATGTGGAGGCTGTAGTTGGGTTTCATGTGGAGGCTGTAGTTGGGTTTCATGTGGAGGCTGTAGTTGGGTTTCATGTGGAGGCAGTAGTTGGGTTTCATGTGGAGGCAGTAGTTGGGTTTCATGTGGAGGCAGTAGTTGGGTTTCATGTGGAGGCAGTAGTTGGGTTTCATGTGGAGGCAGTAGTTGGGTTTCATGTGGAGGCAGTAGTTGGGTTTCATGTGGAGGCAGTAGTTGGGTTTCATGTGGAGGCAGTAGTTGGGTTTCATGTGGAGGCAGTAGTTGGGTTTCATGTGGAGGCAGTAGTTGGGTTTCATGTGGAGGCAGTAGTTGGGTTTCATGTGGAGGCAGTAGTTGGGTTTCTTGTGGAGGCAGTAGTTGGGTTTCATGTGGAGGCAGTAGTTGGGTTTCATGTGGAGGCAGTAGTTGGGTTTCATGTGGAGGCAGTAGTTGGGTTTCATGTGGAGGCAGTAGTTGGGTTTCATGTGGAGGCTGTAGTTGGGTTTCATGTGGAGGCAGTAGTTGGGTTTCATGTGAAGGCAGTAGTTGGGTTTCATGTGGAGGCTGTAGTTGGGTTTCATGTGGAGGCAGTAGTTGGGTTTCATGTAGAGGCTGTAGTTGGGTTTCATGTGGAGGCTGTAGTTGGGTTTCATGTGGAGGCTGTAGTTGGGTTTCATGTGGAGGCAGTAGTTGGGTTTCATGTGGAGGCAGTAGTTGGGTTTCATGTGGAGGCAGTAGTTGGGTTTCATGTGGAGGCAGTAGTTGGGTTTCATGTGGAGGCAGTAGTTGGGTTTCATGTGGAGGCAGTAGTTGGGTTTCATGTGGAGGCAGTAGTTGGGTTTCATGTGGAGGCAGTAGTTGGGTTTCCTTCCAAAGCCACAAGAGTTTTCACGCAAATATTCTAAAGTCAACACGGGGAAAAGTGCATATTTCTTTCAACCAGAGGTGTCTTTTCCATCAAAACGGACTATTTAGCAGATACATTACTGTGTGTGATGCCGTAGTGTACATAACAGCCCTCTTGCGCCTGAGGTTTCATGTACAGAATCAAATACAAAACAGTTTCAACTCTACAATGTGTTTTTTTTGTGTCATAAAAAAAACAACTAAAAAACCTGTTGCGGTTTAAATACTAGCCTGATCTGGTTGTGGAGTATGATCTATAGACAACAGTCTGACGATAGAGGACAGCTTCTAAACTCAGCAACAACAAAAAACAACCTCTCGCTGTCAACGGTGCTTATTTTCAGAAAACTTAACATGTGTAAATATTTGTATGAACATAAGATTCAACATCTGAGACATAAACTGAACAAGTTCCACAGACATGTGACTAACATAAATGGAGTAATATGTCCGTGAACAAAGGGGGTGTCAAAATCAAAAGTATGTCAGTATCTGGTGTGGCCACCAGCTGCATTAAGTACTGCAGGGCATCTCCTCCTCATGGACTGCACCAGATTTGTCAGTTCCTGGATATTTAGTGGTAAAATGCATCAAGATCATCACCACAAGTTAAAGTTGATTATACCGTATTCAATATGAACTCTGTATACTTCACCATGTCGTGGTAGTAGTGGGCTAGAACATCGTCGCAGGAATCCCAAGTGTGTTTTACTATCAATACTAGTGCATTTCCACCTCCATTGTTACATAATCTATTTCACCAAATAAATTAATATATATATCTCACCTCGTCTAGCGTGTTTTGTTTTGTTGACATTGGGAAGTTTTTAACCGACAGTTTGCTGTTTCCATAAGGTCTTTTTTTAATTGCATCAGGTCATGAAATGGGATGAAAACCTGTTGAACTACAACCTGGACACCTCCCCCTTTATGTGATCTTTTACATTTACATTTAAGTCATTTAGCAGACGCTCTTATCCAGAGCGACTTACAAATTGGTGAATTCACCTTCTGACACCCAGTGGAACAGCCACTTTACAATAGTGCATCTAAATCATTTAAGGGGGGGGGGGGGTGAGAAGGATTACTTTATCCTATCCTAGGTATTCCTTGAAGAGGTGGGGTTTCAGGTGTCTCCGGAAGGTGGTGATTGACTCCGCTGTCCTGGCGTCGTGAGGGACTATAGGGGAAACTACCACCTGTTGATCTCATTAGCTACATATCTACCAGGACAGTTTGAACACTGTCAACAAACGGTCAACAAGCTCAGAAACACACGTGGTTGAGTCTGGTCTGGAAACGTAGGATAATCTCTCCCTCTGTCCAACAGCAGGACTTTATGTGATCTTTTAACATTAGCTACATGTCCAACAGCAGGACTTTATGTGATCTTTTAACATTAGCTACATGTCCAACAGCAGGACTTTATGTGATCTTTTAACATTAGCTACATGTCCAACAGCAGGACTTTATGTGATCTTTTAACATTAGCTACATGTCCAACAGCAGGACTTTACGTGATCTTTTAACATTAGCTACATGTCCAACAGCAGGACTTTACGTGATCTTTTAACGTTAGCTACATGTCCAACAGCAGGACTTTATGTGATCTTTTAACGTTAGCTACATGTCCAACAGCAGGACTTTATGTGATCTTTTAACGTTAGCTACATGTCCAACAGCAGGACTTTATGTGATCTTTTAACGTTCGCTACATGTCCAACAGCAGGACTTTATGTGATCTTTTAACGTTAGCTACATGTCCAACAGCAGGACTTTATGTGATCTTTTAACGTTAGCTACATGTCCAACAGCAGGACTTTATGTGATCTTTTAACATTAGCTACATGTCCAACAGCAGGACTTTATGTGATCTTTTAACATTAGCTACATGTCCAACAGCAGGACTTTATGTGATCTTTTAACATTAGCTACATGTCCAACAGCAGGACTTTATGTGATCTTTTAACATTAGCTACATGTCCAACAGCAGGACTTTATGTGATCTTTTAACATTAGCTACATGTCCAACAGCAGGACTTTATGTGATCTTTTAACATTAGCTACATGTCCAACAGCAGGACTTTATGTGATCTTTTAACATTAGCTACATGTCCAACAGCAGGACTTTATGTGATCTTTTAACGTTAGCTACATGTCCAACAGCAGGACTTTATGTGATCTTTTAACATTAGCTACATGTCCAACAGCAGGACTTTATGTGATCTTTTAACATTAGCTACATGTCCAACAGCAGGACTTTATGTGATCTTTTAACATTAGCTACATGTCCAACAGCAGGACTTACCACTCTACCGTTTTCAGGAGGCAGGTCGAATACACATCTCAGCTTGGAATCCATGAGGTCGTCGGGTTTCGCATCTTTCCACTGGAGGAGAGGAGAAATACATAGGCATGTTACTGATCAGACTAAACTACTATTAGCTGCACTTGTGCCCGCACAAAAACACGGGTTGGACGATATTACGATAGTATCGTCTATCGACGATGATTTACGGCCATCGTCGATGACGACACCGTGACGTGACGGTTTAGCCTATTTGAACTTAAAAACGAGTCGGTCGAGCGCACGGCAGTGCAGCACACCAGTGTCATTCAGAGTCACTTTCATATTGCTATAGCTTACTTCAACGCATATGTTTATATAGCCTACAGAACGCAAGAGAGGAATGCTGAGAAATCCACCAAAGCAGCGCAAAATGTCCAGTCAGAAAATAGTCTACATTTGTCAGATGCAAGGGCCTCACAGCATAAAAACTGTAAGATTTAGGAAAAACCACCACATCTGTTGCTGCCCTCTACTGGACTATAGGGGAAACTACCACACCTGTTGCTGCCCTCTACTGGACTATAGGGAAAACAACCACACCTGTTGCTGCCCTCTACTGGACTATAGGAAAAACCACCACACCTGTTGCTGCCCTCTACTGGACTATAGGGGAAACTACCACACCTGTTGCTGCCCTCTACTGGACTATAGGGAAAAGAACCACACCTGTTGCTGCCCTCTACTGGACTATAGGGGAAAGAACCACACCTGTTGCTGCCCTCTACTGGACTATAGGGGAAACAACCACACCTGTTGCTGCCCTCTACTGGACTATAGGAAAAACCACCACACCTGTTGCTGCCCTCTACTGGACTATAGGGGAAAGAACCACACCTGTTGCTGCCCTCTACTGGACTATAGGGGAAAGAACCACACCTGTTGCTGCCCTCTACTGGACTATAGGGGAAACAACCACACCTGTTGCTGCCCTCTACTGGACTATAGGAAAAACCACCACACCTGTTGCTGCCCTCTACTGGACTATAGGGGAAACTACCACACCTGTTGCTGCCCTCTACTGGACTATAGGGGAAACTACCACACCTGTTGCTGCCCTCTACTGGACTATAGGGGAAACAACCACACCTGTTGCTACCCTCTACTGGACTATAGGAAAAACCACCACACCTGTTGCTGCCCTCTACTGGACTATAGGGGAAACTACCACACCTGTTGCTGCCCTCTACTGGACTATAGGGGAAACCACCACACCTGTTGCTGCCCTCTACTGGACTATAGGGGAAACCACCACACCTGTTGCTGCCCTCTACTGGACTAAAGGGGAAACTACCACACCTGTTGCTGCCCTCTACTGGACTAAAGGGGAAACTACCACACCTGTTGATCTCATATGGTTCTGTTGGGGCTGGGTTGTTGCCAAAAATGCAAATCTGGATAATTGTTTAATGCTATATTGATAGTAAATGTACAGATTATATGACAAGGGAACAACAGTTCAACCTTTTCCACTGTAACAATACAAATGTGCACATATTCTTGAAGAATGTGAAGCTCACTGGTTTGAGACCACAAAAAAATAAAAAAAAATAAAATCAACCACATCGACTAAATAGTACTGCTATGAACTATTAAAAATAATGTGATCAGAAAAAGAGTTCAGAGGTTAAATTATTTAAAGATACAGGTTCATTATTTCTACACGTTCTACCTTAAATGGCCCTAATCTATAGATTTCACATGCCTGGGAATACAGATGTGCATCTGTTGGCCACATACATACAAATAAAGTAGGGGCATGGATCAGAAAACCAACCCTAACCCTGAATAACTCTTTCACATAGCCGTGCCCTACCAGCTGAGATGTGCCCTACCAGCTGAGCCACACAGGACCCAGGAACAGGGAGAAACCACTCCAGCAGCTGTAGACGGAAGAACTAGATTACTCACCATAGCATCGAGTTCAGACTCATTAGGAGGAGCAAAGATACTCTGGACCATGAATTTGTGTTTACTTTTCTCATTGGGGTCGTAGTCGAAGGGCTGGAGCATTACTGAAATAGATTGAAGAAAAAAAAGGTTACACACACATCTCAGCAAAAAAAACAAAAAAAAACAAAACAACAACAAGTGCTTGAATTATGCTATAACTTCATTTGAAAAGCACCAGAATACAGTTTGAAAAAGCACGGAACACAGTTAAAGACCCCCGTTCGTACTTCAGGAACATTCATCATAACAACAAATTAATAATGTTTTTTTTTTTGCAGTTTGGCACCATGGACTGTGTGTCGGCAAAAAGGTCCATTACAGTACAAGTTCATTGCATATGGGATGATTTAACAGGATGATTCCTATAGGACGTAATGGACGTGACCCGTTTTGACTCACCAGAGATGGTGACGGTGGCGCCTGCATCTATGATGCCGCTGTTTGGGCGTACACAGTATCTCCTAGGAGCTGTGGTCTTCACTTTGAAACATACTCTTCTATCAGACGGGTTCTTCAGCTTCAGGTTGGTGGTGATGACTTCTGTAAAAGGACCTGGTAGAGCGAGAGAGAGCGAGAGAAGGTTAGGTTCAAAAACTTTGGAATTCATTCGGCCTCATTTGTTACGCAGTCCGGCTTTCAACTTCCTCTAAAAAGCTGTAACAGTAGAATGCACCAGGTGCCCTTTTTGAAACAGGGTAGTGCATCAGCAGTTGTACTGTCGTTGCATACCTTAGAGCAGAGGTCCCCAAACATTTTCACTTGGGGGGCCCCCCTTGGCAATTTGAATGCACAGTAGGGCTGTCCCCGACAACAAAATAAATAATAATCATGGGTCGACCAATCGATTGGTTGAAATTAAAATCACAAAATCATGTATTTTTCCATATTTCAGACAAATCCTAATGCGTTTTAAATCACATCAACTATATTCACTTAGCTTGTCTGATGCTTTAAGCTCACGGTTTGATTCAATTCGATAAAAAATAAAAAAAGACAAATGATTAGATGGAGTCCAACCGCAGTTGACTTGATTGTGCCGGGCCGGGCCCAGTCTTCTGTCTGCACCTGTCTCTCTACTACCTGCTGCAGCGACCACCACCTGTGTTTATTATAACACTGTCCCGTGTTTCTGAAGCAGCAAATATTAATTACAGCCATTTTCTGACCGAAAAGTTCCATTACCGAAATCCCTCATGTTTAAGAAAAACATTCCCTCAGCCCTGAACCCTTGATCTCTTTACGTAACACATGTATGCATTACATGCACGTGACCTATAGCATATTATAATCACATCATTAAATTGCCGATAATAAACTCCAAACACCATAAAAGCAAATTGGATGCAGGGGACGTGTGCAAATAAACTTGAAAAGGGAGTAGTGTGGAACAAGACATGTGACTAGTAGTGGAACAAGACATGTGACTAGTAGTGGAACAAGACAATTTAGCCTTAAATTAGCTTTGAATGTACCAATTCTGAACAAAAAAATTCCTAGGCTAATGGTTGAAGCCTTTTGAGGGGCTATAAAACTCCCTGTGAACTTCAACTCCATATTGAGTTACTACATAAGTCAACAGGCCGACACCGGGCCAACAAAGGGCCGACATCGGGCCTGGGATCTAGACTGTTGTCTCGGCCTTCCATGACCAAAACCTGAACATGTACATTTACCGCTATACCAACAACAGCTGACTATAAACACACCATTCTCATACATAACGTTGTCCAAGGCTACAAGCCAAATCAACAAAGCTTTCCTCAGCTCAGCGAATGTCATTTGGATCGGGATCCCATGTCCTCCATATTGGGAGACGGAAGGTCTACGTTTACACAGGCATCCCAATTCTGATCTTTTACCACCCGTGTGTCTTTTGACCAATCAGATCTGATCTTTTGCCAATTACTGGGCTGCCTGTGTAAAAACGCAGCCTTTGTGACATCAGATTGGTTGACTGACTCAGGTTAAAGCCAAGGAGAGATGTACCATTATTAGCCAACGTTCCCATACGGCTTCCTGTTCCCTATGGGTCCTGGTCTAAAGTAGTGCACTACATCAGGAATAGGGTCCTGCTCTAAAGTAGTGCACTATATAGGGAATAGGGTTCCATAGGGTCCTGCTCTAAAGTAGTGCACTACATCAGGAATAGGGTCCTGCTCTAAAGTAGTGCACTACATCAGGAATAGGGTCCTGCTCTAAAGTAGTGCACTACATAGGGAATAGGGTCCTGCTCTAAAGTAGTGCACTATATAGGGAATAGGGTTCCATAGGGCTCTGCTCTAAAGTAGTGCACTATATAGGGAATAGGGTTCCGGTCTAAAGTAGTGCACTATATAGGGAATAGGGTTCCGGTCTAAAGTAGTGCACTATATAGGGAATAGGGTTCCATAGGGTCCTGCTCTAAAGTAGTGCACTACATAGGGAATAGGGTTCCATAGGGCTCTGGTCTAAAGTAGTGCACTATATAGGGAATAGGGTTCCATAGGGCTCTGGTCTAAAGTAGTGCACTATGTAGGGAATAGGGTGCCATATGGGAAGCTTAGCCTACTGCTGCTCTCCATCTTGTGACAACTGGTCTGCTGGTCTTAAATTAGGACCTTAATTACAGTCAGCATAGTCTTAACAAGGTCCATATTTGATGGATGGGGTACAGTTCTTTTCTGTCATGTCGCCAAAACAGCTGGAGGCAAGGTCATCAAAGTCAACCAAAACTCAATCACACCAATTAGTAGCTAGTTAGCCCATTAGGAGATGAACGGACGTTGTTGTTGTGTACTTGGTTTCACTGCTGAGAGGTGTTATGGTATGTTTTTGCTTGAAAATAACACTGTTCCAGACCAAGGGATCAAGACATTTAAGTTTTAAAAATTTAATTAAAATAAAAGTTTTAGAAAATGTCTTAACAAAATTCCACACAGTTGATTATCTTGGCAAAGGAGAAATGCTCACGAACAGGGATGTAAACAAATGTGTGCACAACGTTGGAGAGAAATAAGCTTTTTTTTGTGCGTATGGACAATTTCTGGGATATTTTATTTTTTGAAACATGGGATCCTTCACTTTACCTGTTGTGTTAATATCCCTGTTCAGTCTAATATCACAAAACAATATGGCAAATAAAGCATATAATAAAACATTTTTGTGTTATGGGCCTCCGCCTTGAGGCGTCGCTACAGAGCAGAGTCCCATCCGCCTTGAGGCGTCGCTACAGAGCAGAGTTCCATCCGCCTTGAGGCGTCGCTACAGAGCAGAGTTCCATCCGCCTTGAGGCGTCGCTACAGAGCAGAGTTCCATCCGCCTTGAGGCGTCGCTACAGAGCAGAGTTCCATCCGCCTTGAGGCGTCGCTACAGAGCAGAGTTCCATCCGCCTTGAGGCGTCGCTACAGAGCAGAGTCCCATCCGCCTTGAGGCGTCGCTACAGAGCAGAGTCCCATCCGCCTTGAGGCGTCGCTACAGAGCAGAGTCCCATCCGCCTTGAGGCGTCGCTACAGAGCAGAGTCCCATCCGCCTTGAGGCGTCGCTACAGAGCAGAGTCCCATCCGCCTTGAGGCGTCGCTACAGAGCAGAGTCCCATCCGCCTTGAGGCGTCGCTACAGAGCAGAGTCCCATCCGCCTTGAGGCGTCGCTACAGAGCAGAGTCCCATCCGCCTTGAGGCGTCGCTACAGAGCAGAGTCCCATCCGCCTTGAGGCGTCGCTACAGAGCAGAGTCCCATCCGCCTTGAGGCGTCGCTACAGAGCAGAGTTCCATCCGCCTTGAGGCGTCGCTACAGAGCAGAGTTCCATCCTGTGTCACGGCCGGCCACGACCAGGAGACCATGAGGCGGCGCACAATTGACTCAGCGTTGTCCGGGTCGCTCTCTAGTGACTCCTTGTGGTGTGCCGGGGGCATGCTAGCTGACAGGGGCACCAGGTGTACGGTGTTTCCTCTGACACATTGGTGCGGCTTGGCAGGGTTGTGTTTCAGAGGACGCACGGCTCTCAACCTTCGCCTCTCCCGAGTCCGTACGGGAGTCGCAGCGATGAGACAAGACTAACTACCAATCATGAAATTGGGGAGAAAAAAGGGGTATAAAAATATACACGCACACACAGTACCAGTCAAAAGTTTGGACACCTAATCATTTAAGGTTTTTCTTTATTTTTACTATTTTCTACATTGTAGAATAACAGTGAAGACATCAAAACTATGAAAAACATATATGGAATCATGTAACCAAAAAAAAAATCTAAATAGATGTTAGATTCTTCAAAGTAGCCACCTTGATGACACTCTTGGCATTCAACCAGTTTCATGAGGTAGTCACCAGGAATGCATTTTAATTAACAGGTGTGCCTTCTTAAAATTGTATTTGTGGAATTGTCTAATACTGTATTTTTTTTTATTCACTTTTTGTCCTGAATTCAAAGCGAATTCAACATCACCGAGTACCATTTCTTCATATTTTCAAGCATGATGGTGACTGCATCATGTTATGGGTATGTTTGTCATCGGCAAGGACTAAGTACAGGCAAAATCCTAGAGGAAAACCTGGTTCAGTCTGCTATCCAACAGACACTGAGAGAACAATTCAGCTTTCAGCAGGACAGTAACCTAAAACACAAGACCAAATCTACACTGGAGTTTCTTACCAAAATGACATTGAATGTTCCTGAATGCCTGGTTAGAACTTTTTGAGGATCTTTTTAAACGATAACTCTATTTATTTATTTTTATTTTACCTTTATTTAACCAGGCAGGTCAGTTAAGAACACATTCTTATTTTCAATGATGGCCTGGTGGGTGGGTTAACTGGGTTAACTGCCTGTTCAGGGGCAGAACGACAGATCTGTACCTTGTCAGCTCGGGGGTTTGAACTCACAACCTTTCGGTTACTAGTCCAACGCTCTAACCACTAGGCTACACTGCCGCCCCTATAACCTCTTCCCCCTCAGGAGGCTGAAAAGATCCTCCTCACGACTGTGTTGGTGTGTTCGGACTAGAGGTTGACTGATTAATTAGGGACGATTTCAAGTTTTCATAACAAATCGGTAATCACATTTTTTTTGGATGCCGATTATGATCGATTACATTGCATTCCACAAAGAAATTGCGTGGCAGGCTTACCACCTCTTACGCGAGTGCAGCAAGGAGCCAAGGTAAGTTGCTAGCTGACTTAACAATCTTGACATAATCCCTAGTTAACTACACATGGTTGATGATATTACTAGGTTAACTAGCTTGTCCTGCTTGCATATAATCAATGCGGTGCCTGTTAATTTATAATCGAATCACAGCCTACCTCTCCAGACGGGTGATGATTTAACAAAAACGCATTCGCGACAATCGTTGCACGAATGAACCTAACCATAGTCATCAACGACTTTCTTAAAATCAATACACAGAAGTATATATATTTTTTTACAACTGCATATTTAGTTAAAATAAATGAATGTTAGCAGGCAATATTAACTAGGGAAATTGTGTCACTTCTCTTGCGTTCATTGCACGCAGAGTCAGGACTAATTTGCCTGAATTGTACATAATTATGACTTAACATTGAAGGTTGTGCAATGTAACAACAATATTTAGACTTATGGATGCCACCCGTTAGATAAAATAAGGAACATATCCGTATTTCACTGAAATAATAAACGTTTTGTTTTCAGAATTATAGTTTACGGATTTGACCATATTAATGACCAATGTGTTTATCATATTATAATTAAGTCTATGATTTGATAGAGCTGTCTGACTGAGCGGTGGTAGGCAGCAGCAGTATCATAAGCATTAATTCAAACAGCACTTTTTGTCAGCAGCTCCTCGCAATGCTTGTTGCACAGCGCTGTTTATGACTTCAAGCCTATCAACTCCTGAGATTAGGCTGGCAATGCTAGTGTCTATAAGAACAGCCAATAGTCAAAGGTATATGAAATACAAATGGTATAGAGAGAAATAGTCAACGCCTCACAATTCCTATAATAACTACAACCTAAAACTTCTTAACTGGGAATATTGAAGAACCAGCTTTCATAAGTTCTGAGCAAGGAATTTAAAAGTTAGCTTTTCTTATATGGCACATATTGCACTTTTACTTTCTTCTCCAAAACAGTGTTTTTACATTATTTAAACCAAATTGAGCATGTTTCATTATTTTTTTGAGACTTAGATTTTATTTATGTATTATATTAAGTTAAAATAAGTGTCCAATCACTATTGTTGTAATTATTACAAATAAATAAATAAATTCTGGATGTCAGAAGGTGAATTCACCAATTTGTAAGTCGCTCTGGATAAGAGCGTCTGCTAAATGACTTAAATGTAAATGTAAAATAAAACTAAAAAACAAACACAAAAAAATGTAACAATCAGAAATCGGCTTTTTTTGGTCCTCCAATAAAAGTTGGTATCGGTGTTGAAAAATCAAAATCGGTCGACCTCTAGTTTGGACAAATCTTCAGTAACGTGGACACCGAGGAACTTGAAGCTCTCAACCTGCTCCACTACAGCCCCATTGATGTTGATGGGGGCATATAACTATACTAGATATAGCTTTTCACAAAAAAAATGAATAATTTCAAAACCTTGATTACATTGGGATACGTTCATATATGCCTCTGTATTTATGAGTTGGAATACTCAAATCACTGAGCTTCTGGGGATGTTACAGTCCTTTATGTCCAAAAAACACCCTGGGATAACGCTTTGATAGTGATTAGCTTTGATCAGATTATGATCTGCTAGATCAGCCGCAGCTAAGGCTACGTGATCGCACGGTCCGAGACGCAGCTAGGGCTACGTGATCGCACGGTCCGAGACGCAGCTAGGGCTACGTGATCGCACGGTCCGAGACGCAGCTAGGGCTACGTGATCGCACGGTCCGAGACGCAGCTAGGGCTACGTGATCCGCTCCGAGACAAGCTGAGGAAATGCACTTGGAATACCATACATCAGAACCCTGTAGCTGATATGAAAGTGGATATTATTAGACCAGGTCATAAAAAATAAGACACCAGTGGCTTCAATTCAACTGAATTTATAAAAACAGAAGGTTGTTTAGATCAGCAGGGCTGAAAAAGGTCAGTAGTGTCATAAAAACTGTACTACATTACTCTAAAATGTTGGCATCACGCCACACTAGTTTGCAGATGATCACAAACAAAGCTTCCAACTGTAAGTCAGCAAGGAAAGTTAAAAGGCCTTCAGGCACCCTGAATATCACGAGTTCATCAGCTCCCTCTGAGCCAAAGTGACAAGTGCCACTTATCGACTTGTGAAAAGTGAATCAGTGTAATCACCATCACACCGCATGCGTCTAAATCGCATTTACATGCAACACAAAATCAGATTAAAAACGGTTAAAATCCCTTAGGCAAAAAAATAAATAAATAAAAACAAGTTGTGATTCTGTGTGTCAGACATGCTTCCAAAGCACCCGAGATGGAATTTGAATAAAATGTTTTTTAAAAACGCTCCGGGGACAGAGAGAGGAGCGGTAGGGCCTACGGTGTTAACCTATACAGCTTTCAGGCAGAAGGGATTCTGCCCCACACAGCTATAGTGTCAGATAAACGAGAAGGTCCAGGAGGTGTAGGGGCCATTCTCCATGACGGGGCCCCTGTAGGAAACTAAAGGCTAACTTTCACTGGGGACATGTCTCCCCCACATTCTGAAATCGCATTTTTTTTTTTGGTCACCCACAGTTTTATCATCGGAATGATAAAACAAAATAACGTTCTGCTTTAGGACCATGCGTGTACACCTCCGAGCGGTTGGGTAAGCCGTTTGGAGTGTTTATCCGACCGGATGTAAAACAAAAAAAAATTATATAAATTATATTTAACCCCCCCCCCCCCACACTTCTAAAACTAAAGTTGTGTTCCTGGTTTCATACGCTGACAGAAAGACTGGTATAGCAGCCTCGGGTGTCAGAGGAGCTGTCCTCAGGACATAGGAGAAGCCTCAACTAACCTCCAAGAGCTAATAGGTCTGTCTCTGTTATAGAACTTTGCTCCTTCAGGTTAAAATTCAGAGAGATTGAATTAACAGAATACAGGACTTCGATGAGACAGAATGTCCAAAAATATTTTTTTAATTTTTTTAAATGAAATGACTAACACAGCCTTGAATCAATTCCAGAGAAAGGAGTTGAAAGAACTCCCTCAACCTTTCTTATTTTGTGGAGCCGTTATAAAACTCCTTCAGGGTAAATTCAGAGAGAGGTGTGGAGCTAGACTGTGTACTAGGTTACTAACATTTCTAACCAGGTTCACTTTAGAAAGGAGGCTTGGAGAAAATTCTGTCAACATACAGCATTCAGTTACATACATGTCACCAAAGTAAAAATAAAAAACTATATACAAAAGTATGTGGACACTCGTTCAAATTAGTGGATTCAGCTATTTCAGCCACACACAGCCACGCAATCTCCATAGACAAACATTGGCAGTGGAATGGCCTTACTGAAGAGCTCAGTGACTTTCAACGTGGCACCGTCATAGGATGCTACCTTTCCAACAAGTCAGTTACTCAACATTTCTGCTCTGCTTGATCTGCCCCGGTCAACTGTAAGTGCTGTTAATGTGAAGTAGAAACGTCTAGGAGCAACAACGGCTCAGACGCGAAGTGGTAGGCCACACAAGCTCACAGAACGGGACCGCCGAGTGCTGAAGCACGTTAAAGTCATCTGTCATAACACTCACTACCAAGTTCCAAACTGCCTCTGGAAGCAACACCAGCACAAGAACTGTTCGTCTGGAGCTTCATGAAATGGTGTTTCCATGGCCGAGCAACACACAAGCCTCGGATCACCATGAGTAATGCCAGGCGTCGGCTGGAGTGGTGTAAAGCTCGCCACCATTGGACTCTGGAGCAGTGGAAATGCGTTCTCAGGAGGGATGAAATCACACTTGGGATTGGCGGATGAGAGGGAACTGCTACTTGCCCCAATGCCAACTGAAGTTCGATAGAGTAGGAATAACTGTCTGGGGCTGTTTTTCATTTTCCAGACACCTTAGTTCCAGTGAAGGGAAATGTTTACACTACAGCATACAATGACATTCTGGACGATTCTGTGCTACCAACTGCATGGCAACAGTTTGGGGAAGGCCCTTTCCTGTTTCAGCATGACAATACCCCTGTGCACAAAGCGAGGTCCAAACAGAAATTGTTTTTCGAGATCGGTGCGGAAGAACTTGACTAGCCTGCACAGAGCCCTGACCTCACAACCCCATTGAACACGTTTTGGATGAAGTGGAACGCAGCTGCAAGCCAGGCCTAAAATCACCCAACATCAGTGCCAGACCTCATTAATGCTAGTGGCTGAATGGAAGCAAGTCCCTGCTTCTAGTGGAAAGCCTTCGCAGAAGAGTGGAGGCTCTTATAGCAGCAAAGGAGAGGGAACAAACTCCATATTAATGCCCTTGATTTTGGAATGAGATGTTGTCGACGAGCAGGTGTCCACAAACTCGGCAAAAAAAGAAACGTCCCTTTTTCAGGACCCTGTCATTCAAAGGTAATTTGTAAAAATCCAAATAACTTCACAGATCTTCATTGTAAAGGGTTTATTAAACACTGTTTCCCAATGCTTGTTCAATGAACCATAAACAATTAATGAACATGCACCTGTGGAACGGTCATTAAAGACACTAACAACTTACAGACGGTAGGCAATTAAGATCACAGTTATGAAAACTTAGGACACTAAAGAGGCCTTTCTACTGACTCTGAAAAACACCAAAAGACAGATGCCCAGGGTCCCTGCATGAACGTGCCTTAGGCATGCTGCAAGAAGGCATGACGACTGCAGATGTGGCCAGAGCAATAAATTGCAATGTCCGTACTGCGAGACGCCTAAGACAGCGCTACAGGGAGACAGGACGGACAGCTGATCTTCCTCGCAGTGGCAGACCACATGTAACAACACCTGCACAGGATTGGTACATCCGAACATCACACCTGCGGGACAGGTACAGGACGGCAACAACAACTGCCCGAGTTACACCAGGAACGCGCAATCCCTCTATCAGTGCTCAGACTGTCCGCAATAGGCTGAGAGAGGCTGGACTGAGGGCTTGTAGGCCTGTTGTAAGGCAGGTCCTCACCAGACATCACCGGCAACAACATCACCTATGGGCACAAACCCACCATCGATGGACCAGACAGGACTGGCAAAAAGTGCTCTTCATTGACGAGTCGCGGTTTTGTCTCATCAGGGGTGATGGTCGGATTCGCGTTTATCGTCGAAGGAATGAGTGTTATACCGAGGCCTGTACCAGGATTGATTTGGAGGTGGAGGGTCCATCGTGGTCTGGGACGGTGTGTAACAGCGTCATCGGACTGAGCTTGTTGTCATTGCAGGCAATCACTACGCTGTGCGTTACAGGGAAGACATCCTTCTCCCTCATGTGGTACCCTTCCTGAAGGCTCATCCTGACATGACCCTCCAGCATGACAATGCCACCAGCCATACTGTTCGTTCTGTGCGTGATGTCCTGCAAGACAGGAATGTCAGTGTTTTGCCATGGCCAGCGAAGAGTCCGGATGTCAATCCCATCGAGCACGTCTGGGATCTGTTGGATCGGAGGGTGAGGGCTAGTAGGGCCATTCCCCCCAGAAATGTCCGGGAACTAGCAAGTGCCTTGGTGGAAGAGTGGGGTAACATCTCACAGCAAGAACTGGCAAATCTGGTGCATTCCATGAGGAGGAGATGCACTGCAGTACTTAATGCAGCTGGTGGCCACACCAGATTCCCCCCCCCCCTTTGTTCAGGGACACATTATTCAATTTCTGTCAGTCACGTCTGTGGAACTTGTTCAGTTTATGTCTCAGTTGTTGAATCTTATGTTCATACAAATATTTACACATGTTAAGTTTGCTGAAAATAAATGCAGTTGACAGTGAGAGGACTTTTTTTTTTTGCCGAGTTTACCTTTGGTAATGTTGATCATTCAAATCCCAGTTTACGGCAGCACACACACACACACACACACACACACGGTATGGTATTGAAGCGACCAGTCTCGTTACACACACGGTATTTGCATTATGTTTTTCATCTGGTATTGAGGAATTTACAGAGAAGGTTACATTTGTATCCTGGCTCACAGCTCCGTGGACATGGCCCATTTGCCTTATCAGTGAACCTGGGAAGAGAGGGAGCTGGTCAATTACCAATGTTGTATATAAACCCTGGATTATATTATTGGCTACTGAGAGGCTTTGAAAACACCGGTCGGCCATATTGGCACTCCCCATTAGGCGCGATCCTCAATGGAATTCTATAGGACAAAATTTGCAGTGGGGACAGTAACAGTATTAATAAATGGATTTCTCTCGCTTCCAAAATATTATTTATAATGGTGGGGGTAGTACCAAGATGGAGGCACGGTGGCTCCAACACAGCGCCCCCTATCGGTCATCTAGTGTATATATAAATCAGTCAATTACGTGAGATGTATTCCATTTCATAAAAACGTTGAGTTCTCAGCTCGTTGTCAATTAGCCCTGCAACAATTCCAGAAAGCAGTTAGCTTGAATGAGGTTTTAATCTGGTGACTGAGGGGAAAATGTAACGCTTGTAACTGTTGATCAGAAGTCGTTGAAACCATTCAGGAGACAGACGGGCTATTACCTCTGGTCCAGGTCGTTCAACAGACCTACAGTGCTTTCAGAAAGTATTCATTCTCTTGACTTATTTCATATTTTGTTGTGTTAGTGCCAGAAATCAAAATGGATTAAAACAAGCCCCCCCCCAACAACAACACCTCATAATGACAAAGTGAAAACATGTTTTTAGAAATGTTAGCACATTAATTGAAAATGAAACAGAAATTTTATTTACATAAGTATTCACACCCCATAATATATAAAGCAATATATAATAATAATAATAATAATAATAATAATAATAATATATATAAAGCAACTTTGGCAGAAATAACAGCTGAGAGTCTTTCTGGAACATTTGCCCATTATTAATTCAAAAAATTCTTCAAGCTCTGACAAATTAGTTGTTGATCATTCCTAGACATCATCATTCCATCATTCCTAAAAAGAATTCAGGTCTTTCCATTGTATATGTAAAGTCAAAACTGTAACTCGGCCAATCAAGAACATCCACCGTCTTCTTGGTAAAACAATGCCAGCGTAGATTTGGCTTTTTTTTTTAGGTTATTCATCTCCCAGTGTCTGTTGGGAAAGCAGACTGAACCAGGTTTTCCTATAGCATTTCATTTTTATCCTGAAAAAATCCCTAGTCCTTAACAATTAGAAGCATACTCATAACATGATGCAGGCACCACTATGCTTGAAAATATTAAGCGTGGTACTCAGTGATGTGTTTCATTTGCCCCAAACATAATACTCTTTATTTAGGACAAAAACTGAATTGCCACATTTTTGCAGAATTACTTGAGTGCCTTTGTAAAACAGAAATATTTTTTTCTGTGCAAGCTACTTTGTAATTTTTATAAAATACTAATGAAAACAATGTTGTTGATCCATCAATTTTCTCCTTACACAGCCATGAAACTCTGTTTTAAAGTCACCTTTGGCCTCATGGTGAAATCCATGAGTAGTTCTTCCTTCCTCTCCAGCAACTGAGTTAGGAAGGATGCCCGTGTCTTTGTAGTGACTGGGTGTATTGATCCACCAACCAAAGTGTAACTAGTAACTTTTTTTGTAGTGACAGGGTGTATTGATCCACCATCCAACTAGTAACTTCACGCTCAAAGGGATATTCAATGACTGCTCACTTTTTCTACCCATCTACCAATAGGTGCCCTTATTAGCGAGGAATTGGAAAACTTCCCTGGTCTGTGGTCGAATCTGTATTTGAAATTCACTGCTCGGCATATTTTATGCGTGAAGCGCACATATGAGGCAGTCATACAACGATCACTAAGACAAAGTGAGTCCATGCAACTTTGCCACCCACATTTTTACTCCTGAACTTATGTAGGCCATAAAAAAAAGGGGTTGAATACTTGACTGAAGACATCTCAGCTTTTATTTTTAATTCATTTTGTATACATATCTAAAAAGATAATTACACTTTGACATGATGCAGTAATTGTGTGTAGGCCAGTGTCCAAACAAATCACAATTTAATAAATGTTGAATTCAGGCTATAACACAACCAAATATGAAAAAGGCAAGGGTTGTGAATATTTTCTAAAAGACACTATCAGCCAGGGGCATGGCTACTAGCTCTGGTCCAGGGCCTTAGTACGCCTTCCTGTACAACATTAATGGAGAAGAAAGGAGTACTAAGGCCCTGGACCACAGGCAGGGCATGGCTACTAGCTCTGGTCCAGGGCCTTAGCACTCCTTTCTTCTCTATTTTTGTTGTACAGGAAGGCGTACTAAGGCCCTGGACCACAGGCAGGGCATGGCCAGCCTTGTCCCAATGTCTATGCATTAGCGATGTTGATGTGGAGTAGAGGCAGGACTCTACACAGATTCAAATTATAATTAGTGTGTGGCAATTTCTTTGATATGTTTTTAAAAACAACAAAAAGAAGATAATGGAGAGTAACTGTGTAACTCCACAAAAGAATGTCTCCTAACTTATCACAAATATGGATTTTTGTTTTTAGTTCATGTCAAAATAAGTTTGTTACACACCAAATATGGAGTTGTGCTGACCAACCATCTTTCTTTGCTCCAGTTAAGGCCGGTATGTACTTAGAAAAATAAATAAAAATCTGAATAAACATGTAAAAAAAAATAAAAAAAATAACAGAAACGTCTATTCAGCACCTTCAAATCACTAATTACTGCAAGCCACACAACTCTACAACAGCTCAATATATTAGAGGATCCCAACAGGAAGGTTTTCCGTTGCTTGTAAAAATGTTTATTTAGACCTTTTAGGGAGGCACATAGTCTCATCCTCTCCTCATCCATCAGCCTTCCATGTCCCGACCGGGCTATCCTCATCCATCAGCCTTCCATGTCCCGACCAGGCTATCCTCATCCATCAGCCTTCCATGTCCCGACCGGGCTATCCTCATCCATCAGCCTTCCATGTCCCGACCGGGCTATCCTCATCCATCAGCCTTCCATGTCCCGACCGGGCTATCCTCATCCATCAGCCTTCCATGTCCCGACCGGGCTATCCTCATCCATCAGCCTTCCATGTCCCGACCGGGCTATCCTCATCCATCAGCCTTCCATGTCCCGACCGGGCTATCCTCATCCATCAGCCTTCCATGTCCCGACCAGGCTATCCTCATCGATCAGCCTTCCATGTCCCGACCGGGCTATCCTCATCCATCAGCCTTCCATGTCCCGACCGGGCTATCCTCATCGATCAGCCTTCCATGTCCCGACCGGGCTATCCTCATCCATCAGCCTTCCATGTCCCGATCCTCATCCATCAGCCTTCCATGTCCCGACCGGGCTATCCTCATCCATCAGCCTTCCATGTCCCGACCGGGCTATCCTCATCCATCAGCCTTCCATGTCCCGACCGGGCTATCCTCATCCATCAGCCTTCCATGTCCCGACCGGGCTATCCTCAGCCATCAGTCTTTACAACCCATAGATAGATACTATTTTGAGGGTTGATAAACAAAGAGCGAGGTGCCCACTTTAATGAAATGTACCTAATATTTCCTCTACAATTACATAGCTGTGCCTGTGCCAGGTCCCCCAATACAGCTGTTGATGTGTTGCCCACCAACAAGAGTTTAATTTGGCAACACCATTTATCTTTCTGCGACTGAATGTTATTTTCAGAACGTTGATCCCATCTGAACATCTAAAAAAAAAAAATATGTCTGCACCTGACATGGGGGTAGACATTGGAAACTTCTGTCAACCAACCGTGATGTGACACGGTCAACGTCACCAGCATTGGAGCCAAAGAGCAAATAGTCACTCCTTCAGCTAGCTAGCTAGCACCAACAACTAATGTAAAGACAATCAATGCATTTCAGCAGTTGACACATCTTGATTCAGTTTCACTTCTAAACACAATTATGTTGCCAGGTGGAACACCCAGCCCTGCCTGACAAGAAACATTTTTAGCTCAGCAGTGACTAACTTCCTCCCCAAGGAATAGCTATTTAACTAAGTAGGTCATAAAGGAGTGTCCTCCGCGCACAGCACTCGAGAGTATTGCACAACAGTTGGTGAGATAATCGTGGACTCTGGAATTCCAACTAACTGTTTCCATTCAATCATTTATCTTTGGTGAGCAAGCCAGTCAATTTCCCCCAAAACATAGCTGTGTAGCTAGATAGCCAAGATGGCTGACGAACGTGAAGCAGGTGCAAGCTAGCCCCATCGTCATGACAACTCTTTACTACCTAAACCAGCATATAAAGCAGGGTTATTGCCATGTCCATAGATTTCCAACCAATTGGGTTACTTTTATAAAATACTGATGTTGCTGGTGAAAATGTATTGGTCATGGGTTGCAGGTTTTTGGGCTACTTTTAAAATTGCACCATGGCATTTCTCATTATATACACACATACAGAACAACAATATAAAATGCAACATGTATAGTGTTGGTCCCATGTTTCATGAGCTGAAATAAAATATCCCAGAAATGTTCTGTATGCACAAAAAGCTTATTTCTCTGAAATTGTGCACACATTTTTTTTTTTTACATCCCTGTTAGTGAGCATTTATCCTTTGCCAAGATAATCCATCCACCTGACAGGTGTGACATATCAATATGATTAAACAGTATGATCATTACACAGGTGCACCTTATGCTGGGGACAATAAAAGGTCACTAAAATGTGCAGTTGTCACAATGCCACAGATTTCTCAAGTTTTGAGGGAGCGTGCAATTGGCATGCTGACTGCAGGAATGTCCACCAGAGCTGTTGCTAGAGAATTTAATGTTAATTTCTCTACCATAAGCCACACCTTCAATGTCTTTTTAGAGAATTTGGCAGCATGTCCAATCGGTCTCACAACCGCAGACCACATGTAACCACGCCATTCATCCGTCGCCCTCACCTCACATTTCTGCATGATAATGCACGGCCACATGTCGCAAGGTTCTGTACACGATTCCTGGAAGATGAAAATGTCCCAGTTCTTTCAGGACCTGCATACTTACATTTTAGTAATTTAGCAGGCGCTCTTATGCAGAGGGACTTACAGTAGTCTGTGAGTGCATACATTTTTCATACTGGTCCCATTGAGCATGTTTGGGATGCTCTGGTTCGACAGCGTGTTCCAGTTCTTGCCAATATCCAGCAACTTCACACCGCCATTGAAGAGGAGTTGAACAACTCTCTGCAGGCCACAATCAACTGCATGTTAAGATGTTGCACTGCATGAGGCAAATGGTGGTCACAGCAGATACTGACTGGTTTTCTGATGCACGTCCCTACCTTAAAAAAAATAGGGGATCTGTATTCCCTGTCATGTGAAATCCATAGACCACAGCCAAACACTATTCCAAATTACTCTTTTCCTTATATGAACTGTAGCTCAGTAAAATCTTTGGACATTTTTGTATGTTGCGTTTATATTTTTGTAAAGTGTATTTTAATAAATGGATGGTACATCTTCAGTTTGTGAAGGTTTTAAAATTGCACTAGTGGACGATTCTAGGATGGTAATGAAAAAAAAGGTTAGTCTCGAGCCCGGTTGCTAGGTAGCTAACATTGGCCAGAAAGTTGTAGTTCGAGGGGAGAAAGAGGAAGCGATTAACCCCGTGACTTACTATCAAATTATAATAGTAATGACATTACATGTATATTTTTTGGGGGGGGATGAAATACAATAAGCCCCCCAAAAAAGCAAACTGTTGAGGCTTTTCGATTTGTAATAATCCAGTTAACACTATTTCACAATAGTTGACATTGTGTTAGTTCATCATTTCACAATATTTTTTTCTGAAAAAACGAAAGATATTTCAGTTTACTGTATATCAGGTTTATCAGGTCTAACCAGAGTTCCTAGTATTTTAATAACTAATTATATGCAGTTAATATGTAGAACAGCTAACGTTACAGGAGAGCCTGAAAACGTAGCCAGCTTTTTGACGGATAAGTTATATTAGCTAACGTTAACTTGGCTAGTTACTGACTGTTTGACAAGCAGGACACATTTACTAACGCTATCTAGATGTCCTATGTCCTTGGATGGTAGTTATTGGTTAAAATAACTAACTAATAATAGCTCATTTCAATGCCGCCAGGACTCGTTTCCATCTCGCTAACGTTAGTTAGACACCCTAGGTATTCATTATCTGGATATTTTGTCTCAGGGAACTGGTAAAAAAAAAAATCAGAAGCAAAGCGATTCCGTAAAGTTTGAGGGGGGGGGGGGCAAGATCCACACCGGTTGACCACGTCACTACAGTACGGTGATTCACACAGCGGCCCGTCGCCACCGCCACTAGTTACCACAGTCATAAAACACCGCCAATGTATCTTCTTAACATATAACCTTAACCACATCTCCTAACCGTATGCCTAACCTTGAAATTAAGAGCAAACTGAACCTTTTTGTTTTTTGTTGTTTTTAAATGAACTTTTACGATAGACAATTTTGGACTTTACGGCTGTGGTAACTAAGTCTCCTTTTTCCCCAAAAAAATCAAAATGGCGGGTTGGCCATTTAACATTAGAAACTAACCACACCAGGGTGTGTGAAATCATCCCCGAGATAAATCCATGGCTTGTTTAAGCAGTATTAAATCCACTTACCTTTAAATCTGAGGTCAGACGGAGGATCGAGAACAAGGATCTGCTCTAACTTTGACATATTTTAGCTACAGTTGTCAGGAAGTCACTGACAGATGGAAATACTATTGAACGAGTCAGTCGCTGACTGAACGTGCACACGCCACGGGAGCAAATATTTGAACGCGCGATTCTAGTGCGCGTTCACGTGGTGTGTCTATATTAGAAACTAATCTTGTTGTAGCTGATTTGATAAAGTTACTTAGCTATTTATTATTTGAGCGATTCCAGTTAACGTCACTTAAGTTATTGGGTATTTTGTTGATAGAGGTATTTCAGCTGTTCAGCTATTTCATACTGTATCCTTATCATGGCTCCTCATCCTATGTAAATACTGCTGTAGACATCTTTTCTACTCTACTGCGCATATTGTCTGTACACACCGTATATATATAATTAATATATATAATTTTTGTGAACGGGGTGGTGTACCTAATAAATCTGACCACTGAGTGTAATATATATACAGTTGAAGTCGGAAGTTTACATACACTTAGGTCGGAGTCATTACAACTTGTTTTTCAACCACTCCACACATTTCTTGTTAACAAACTATAGTTTTGGATAGTTGGTTAGGACATCTACTTTGTGCATGACACAAGTCATTTTTCAAACAATTGTTTACAGACAGATGATTTAACTTATAATTCACTGTATCACAATTCCAGTGGGTCAGAAGTACAGTAAGTTGACTGTGCCTTTAAACAGCTTGGAAAATTCCAGAAAATTATGTCATGGTTTTAGAAGCTTCTGATAGGCTAATTGACATAATTTGAGAAAATTGGAGGTGTACCTGTGGATGTACTTCAAGGCCAACCTTCAAACTCAGTGCCTCTTTGCTTGACATCATGGGAAAATCAAAATAAATCATCCAAGACCTCAGAAAAAAACTTGCAGACCTCCACAAGTCTGGTTCATCCTTGGGAGCAATTTCCAAATGCCTGAAGGTACCACATTAATCTGAACAAACAACAGTACGCAAGTATAAACACCATGGAACCACACAGCCGTCATACTGCTCAGGAAGGAGACGCATTCTATCTCCTAGAGATGAACGTACTTTGGTGCAAAAAGTGCAAATCAATCCCAGAACAACAGTAAAGGACCTTGTGAAGATGCTGGAGGAAACAGGTACAAAAGTATCTATATCCACAGTAAAATGAGTCCCATACCGACACAACCTGAAAGGCCGCTCAGCAAGGAAGAAGCCACTGCTCCAAAACCACCATAAAAAAAGCAGGACTAGGGTTTGCAACTGCACATGGGGACAAAGATCATACTTTTTGGAGAAATGTCCTCTGGTCTGATGAAACAAAAATAGAACTGTTTGGTCATAATGACTATTGTTATGTTTGGAGGGAAAAGGGGGAGGCTTGCAAGCCGAAGAACACCATCCCAACCATGAAGCACGGGGGTGGCAGGATCATGTTGTGTCAGTGCTTTATTGCAGGAGTGACTGGTGCACTTCACAAAATAGATGGCATCATGAGGGAGGAAAATGATGTGTATATATTGAAGCAACATCTCAAGACGTCAGTCAGGAAGTTAAAGCCTGGTCACTAATGGGTCTTCCAAATGGACAATGACCCCAAGCATACTTCCAACGTTGTGGCAAAGTGGCATGAGGACAACAAAGTCAAGCTATTGGAGTGGCCATCACAAAGCCCTGACCTCAATCCCATAGAAAATCTGAGGGCAGAACTGAAAAGGCGTGTGCGAGGGAGGCCTACAAACCTGACTCAGTTACACCGGCTCTGTCAGGAGTAATGGGCCAAAATTCACTCAACTTATTGTGGAAGGCTTCCCGTAACATTTGAGTTAAACAATTTCAAGGCAATGCTACCAAATACTAATTGAGTGAATGTGAACTTCTGACCCACTGGGAATGTGATGAAATAAATAAAAGCTGAAATAAGTAATTCCCTCTACTATTATTCTGACATTTCACATTCTTAAAATAAAGTGGTGATCCTAACTGACCTAAAACCGGGGAATTTATACTCAGATTAAGTGTCAGGGATTGTGAAAAACTGAGTTTAAATGTATTTGGCTGAGGTGTATGTAAACTTCAGACTTCAACTGCATATTTTTATATATATATATATATATTACACACACAGTGCATTCGGAAAGTATTCAAACTGCTTAACCTTTTCCACATTTTGTTAAGTTACAGACTTATTCTAAAAATGATTCAATGTTTTCCTCATCAATCTACACACAATACCCCATAATGACATCACAATATCCCATAATGACATCACAATACCCCATAATGATAAAGCAAAAACAGGCTTTTAGACTTCTTTTGTAAATGTTTTTATTTTTTATGAAAAAACGTGGGCCTCCGGATTGGCGCAGCAGTCTAAGGCACTGTATCGCAGAGCTAGTGGCGTCACTACAGACCCGAGTTAGATCCCGGGCTGTGTCACAACCGTTCGTGAACGGGAGTGCCATAGGGCAGCTCACAATTGGCCCAGCTTCGTCCAGGTTAGGGGAGGCTTTGACCGGGAGGCCTTTACTTGGCTCATCACGCTCTAGCGACTCATTGTGGGCACCTGCAAACGACCGAGGTGAACGCATTTGTGCGGCTGGCTTCCGGGTTAGGCGGGCGGATGTTAAGAAGTGAGGTTTTGACCGGTCATGTTTGCCGAGGACGCATGACTCGACCTTCGCCACGCGAGCCCGTCGGGGAGTTGCAACGATGAGACAAGATTGACATTTGGGAGAAAAGGGGGTAATATACAAAAACATTTATTAAAAATCAAATGAAGTATCACATTTACATAATTCCCCATAATGACATCACAATACTCCTTATTGACATCACAATACGCCTTAATGACATCACAATACCCCTTAATGACATCACAATACCCCTTAGTGACAAAAACATATCACATTTACTGAATTATTCAGACCCTTTACTCAGTACTTTGTTGAAGCACCTTTGGCAGCGATTACAGTCTCCTTGGGTATGACGCTACCAGCTTGGCACACCTGAATTTGGGGAGTTTCTCCCAATCCTCTCTGCAGATCTTCTCAAGCTCTGTCAGGTTGGATGGGGAGCGTCGTTGCACAGTTATTTTCAGGTCTCTCCAGAGATGTTCGATCGGGTTCAAGTCCGGGCTCTGGCTGGGCCACTCAAAGACATTCAGAGACTTGTCCCGAAGCCACTCCTGCGCTGTCTTGGTTTGTGCTTAGGGTTGTTGTCCTGTTGGAAGGTGAACCTTCGCCCCAGTCTGAGGTCCTGAGCGCTCAGAAGCAGGTTTTCATCAAGCATCTCTCTGTACTTTGCTCCGTTCATTTTTCCCCTTGATTGGTGTGTGGTGTGGTGTGCAGAACGGCATCACAGAACGCACAACTCGTCGGTCCTTGTTATGGATTGGCTATTTGCAGCAGACGACCTCACGGGGTTCCACTCCTATCAGCGAAATAACAAGAAGAAGAAGAAGAAGTGGCTCCACATGATCACAAACTCTGGACAATTGAGGAGTGGAAAAACATTGATATGTTTTATTGATATGTCTGACGAATCTCGGTTTCCTGTTGCGTCATTCTGATGACAGAGTCAGGATTTGGCCTGTGCGTGGACGCATTCTTGCTCGTGTCGACAGGCTGGTGGCGGTGGTGTACTGGTGTGGGGAATGGTCCCTTGATATTTAGGTCCCTTGATACCAAAATAATTCAGGTTGTTTTGGAGGCAAATGGGGGGGGGTCTGACCCGATAATAGATGGGTGTACCTAATAAGCTGTCCGCTTACTGTATATTCCAGACTCTGACATTGCTCATTCTGATATTTCTTAATTTCTTGTTTTTTGGTTATTATATTCCTAGGTAGTTTGTTGATACAGTTACAGTAATTCAGCTAACTTTACTTGAATTATGGATTATGGGTAATTTGTTGATAGCTATTTCAGTTGGGGTTAGGGTTAGGGTTAGGGTTAACTTTACCAGGGTTATGTCCATCTTCGTGACAGAGCGGCAGTGCTGAACCCCCTGCCTGCAGCATGGGTAAACTGTTGGGTAATTCGTTGTAGAGCTGAAGCCTGCCCCACTCAGTCTCTTTCCATCTATTTACAGTATTCCCAATGGCCAGAGACCAATACCTTCACTAAATAGGACACCCTCTCTGACAAATCTGTTAAAGCAACATTTGGTTTCCCGGCTGGCGCAGCGGAGGCCTAAGGCACTGCATCTCAGTGCTAGAGGCGTCACTACAGACCCTGGTTTGATCCCGGACTATATCACAACCGGCCGTGATCGGGAGTCCCATAGGGTGGCGCACAATTGGCCCAGAGTCGTCCGGGTTAGGGAAGGGTTTGGCCGGGGTAGGCCGCCATTGTAAAATAAGAATTTGTTCTTAACGGACTTGCCTAGTTAAATAAATGTAAGGAGAGGTCGAACATGGAGGAATGGTATGTGTGTGTGTGTGTGTGTGTGTGTGTGTGTGTGTGTGTGTGTGTGTGTGTGTGTGTGTGTGTGTGTGTGTGTGTGTGTGTGTGTGTGTGTGTGTGTGTGTGTGTGTGTGTGTGTGTGTGTGTGTGTGTGTGTGTGTGTGTGTGTATAGTAGTAAGTGTTTACTAAAAAATAATTACAGTGCATGAAGGTCAAATATTTCTCTAGGTCACAGTAGTTGCTCACAGAGTTCAGTGTCAATTACATGTCAACAACTGTCAAATCAGGATATACTGTAGCCTAAATTCCAATTCAATTGGCCTGCATTATCCAATCAGAGCTGAGAGGACAACATGCATTTCCTGCTGCCATCCAGGGTTCAGACAGAGTTGAATTTTACAGTTACTGCACTAGAAGTGCGGATATATCACACGTATCGTTTTGCGCTTATTCTTGTTTCTCAAATAGCATCCGACACTTGTCAAAATAAACATCACCACCGTTTCCCATAGGATGTTTTGGTAGTAAGAGGGGTAACCGAGGGCTGTTACGGTGGCCTTATTACCTCCACACTGGCGGTCTCGAGTGACAGTCAAATTCCACATGACGACCGTTTAGTCACGGTAGTTCGTCTTCTCCAAGCTCTGATGCTGCTGCTGGTCATTAGTAGCCTACCAAACTGGCTAACTGCCTGGTACTCAGCACTCTATACTCCCTGTAATCACTCTGACATCAATGCAAATGTAATGGAAAATCTAATCAAACACTTGATGAGAGCAGATGTTGCTCAGCGTTTCTATAGGCTGTGCAATTGCGTGAGAAAACAGAGTTTTGATGGCCTCTATTAAAAAAAAGAGGAGGATCCCATGTATGTATATGTATATGTTAGTATATGTAAAGACAATATTAGACTAAGAATAGCTTGATGGGTGCCAATATCAGCCTATCACTTGTGAATTGCAGTTCATTTCACATTTTGTTACGTTACAGTTTTATTCTAAAATGGATTAAATCAATAGTTTTCCTCATCAATCTACACACAGGGCCTCCTGAGTGGCGCTAGAGATCTGGGTTCGAGTCCAGACTCTGTTGCAGCTGGCCGCGACAGGGAGACCCATGGATGCGGAGCACAAAGTTTGGCCGGTAAGGATGTTCTTGTCCCATCGCACACTAGCGAGTTCTGTGCGCAATGCACACGGTCAGGGAGGTGACCAAGAACCTGATGGTCACTCTAACAGAGCTCAAGAGTTTCCCTGTGGAGATGGGAGAACCTTCCAGAAGGACAACCATCTCTGCAGCCCTCCACCAGTCAGTCCTTTATGGTAGAGTGGCCAAACAGAAGCCACTCCTCAGTGAAAAGCACATGGCAGCCCACTTGGAGTTTGCCAAAAGGCACCTAAAGGACTCTCAGACCACAAGAAACCAGATGCTCTGGTCTGATGAAACAAAGATTGAACTCTTTGGCCTGAATGCCAAGCATCACGTCTGGAGGAAGCCAGGCATCGCTTGTCATCTTGCACCATCCCTACGGTGAAACATGGTGGTGGCAGCATCATGCTGTGGGCATGTTTTTCAGTGGCAGGCACTGGGAGACTAGTCAGGATCGAGGGAAAGATGAATGGAGCAAAGTACAGAGAGATCCTTGACGAAAACCTGCTCTTTGGGGAGACCTGAAAATAGCTGTGCAGCGACACTCCCCGTTTAGCTTGATAGAGCTGGAGAGGATCTGCAGAGAAGAATGGGAGAAACTCCCCAAATACAGGTGTGCCAAGCTGGTAGCGTCATACCCAAGAAGACCTCAGGCTGTAATCGCTGCCAAATGTGTTTCAACAAAGTACTGGGTAAAGGCTCTGAATACTTATGTAAATGTGATATTTCATCTTTTTATTTTTATAAAATTGCACACTCGCAAAAAAATTGCATTGTCAGTATGGGTTATTGTGTGGAGATCGGTGAGGGGGAAAAAAAACAATTTAATCTATTTTAGAATAAGGCTGTAACATAACAAAATGTGGAAGAAGTCAACGGGTCTGAATACTTCCTGAATGCACTGTTGATCACTTGTGAATGATGACCAGCTTGTGCAGTAAGGCAAGAAACAGAGCATGCCTTTTATTTTGCGACTTTCAACACCTCATGGAGTCTAGTCCATAGTCCTATAAGGTTAGTATCACACCTCATGTAGTCTAGTCCATAGTCCTATAAGGTTAGTATCACACCTCATGTAGTCTAGTCCATAGTCCTATAAGGTTAGTATCACACCTCATGTAGTCTAGTCCATAGTCCTATAAGGTTAGTATCACACCTCATGTAGTCTAGCCCATAGTCCTATAAGGTTAGTATCACACCTCATGTAGTCTAGTCCATAGTCCTATAAGGTTAGTATCACACCTCATGTAGTCTAGTCCATAGTCCTATATGTTTTAATAAGGTTAGTATCACACCTCATGTAGTCTAGTCCATAGTCCTATAAGGTTAGTATCACACCTCATGTAGTCTAGCCCATAGTCCTATAAGGTTAGTATCACACCTCATGTAGTCTAGTCCATAGTCCTATATGTTTTAATAAGGTTAGTATCACACCTCATGTAGTCTAGTCCATAGTCCTATAAGGTTAGTATCACACCTCATGTAGTCTAGCCCATAGTCCTATAAGGTTAGTATCACACCTCATGTAGTCTAGTCCATAGTCCTATATGTTTTAATAAGGTTAGTATCACACCTCATGTAGTCTAGTCCATAGTCCTATAAGGTTAGTATCACACCTCATGTAGTCTAGCCCATAGTCCTATAAGGTTAGTATCACACCTCATGTAGTCTAGCCCATAGTCCTATAAGGTTAGTATCACACCTCATGTAGTCTAGTCCATAGTCCTATAAGGTTAGTATCACACCTCATGTAGTCTAGTCCATAGTCCTA
>NC_088228.1:3735857-3745857 GCF_036934945.1 Oncorhynchus masou masou | reverse complement strand
CTCAGACCCCTTGTGAGACCATATGCTGGTGCGGTTGGCCATGGGTTCCTCCTAATGCAAGACAATGCTCGACCTCATGTGGCTGGAGTGTGTCATTACACACAATTAGGACATTATATCGGAGGTGGATCAGCCTGTAGTGTGGTTTTCCACTTGAATTTTGAGTGTGACCTCCATGGGTTGATACATTTGATTTCCATTGATATTTTTTGTGTGATTTTGTTGTCAGCACATTCAACTATGTAAAGAAAAAAGTATTTAATAAGAATATTTCATTCTTTCTGATCTAGGATGTGCTATTTTAGTGTTCCCTTTATTTTTTTGAGCAGTGTAGATTGACATAGGCTAGTGCTTTTACTGTTCGTTAGGTCTAGTCATCTTATTGGCTAGTGCTTTTACTGTTCGTTAGGTCTAGTCATCTTATTGGCTGCCGAAAAGTAGGCTAAATGTGGACGTCTTCTATATGTGCTTCAGAATTCCATGAGAGGAACACGCCCAGTTGCGTCACCGATGTGTCTGTCTTCACTTGTAGCCTACTTCTCAGCTGAAATGCCTGTGAGAAGGACGTGACGGGCATTTGCTAATAAGAATTGAGCTATAAAAACATTTATGATGACCCTTTTTCATGATATCCAAATTGGTAGGTACAGTCTTTTCCCGTCTCTGCAACTCCCATACGGACTCGGGATAGGCGAAGGTTAACAGCCATGCGTCCTCCGAAACACAACCCTGTCAAGCCGCACTGCTTCTTGTCACACTGCTCGCTTAACCCGTCAGCCAGCCGCACCAATGTGTCGGAGGAAACACCGTCCAACTGGCGACCGTGTCAGCGTGTACTGCGCCAGACCCGCCACGGGAGTCGCATGATAGGACAAGGACATCCTGGACAAACCCTCCCCTAACCTGGACGAAGCAATTGTGGGCTGCCTTATGGGTCTCCCGGTCACGGCTGGCTGCGACACAGCCCAGGATTGAACCCAGCTCTGTAGTGACGCCTCAAGCACTGCGATGCAGTGCCTTAGACAGCTTCGGCAATCGGGAGCCCCCTAAGAATTGAGATATCTGAAAGAACCATGTGAGTGAGAGGTGCTTCGGAGAACAGAAGCCGGGAGAGGATAATTGTAATTATTATTTTCAGCCCATGGGCACAAAGGCCTCATTGGTAAAACAAAAAAAAGGCATGGATTTTTTATGGATCATTACGGCCACACAAGGGGGATGCCACGTCCGATTGTGAATTAGAGACTGATAAATTGTGTGCAGCTTGAACAAGAAACAAATCAGAGCTCGTGCCTTTCATGTCAAATCAAATATATGATGTCAAAAGAGGGGGGTACCCCACCTATATGATGGTAGTAAGAGGGGGGTACCCCACCTATATGATGGTAGTAAGAGGGGGGTACCCCACCTATATGATGGTAGTAAGAGGGGGGTACCCACCTATATGATGGTAGTAAGAGGGGGGTACCCCACCTATATGATGGTAGTAAGAGGGGGTACCCCACCTATATGATGGTAGTAAGAGGGGGTACCCCACCTATATGATGGTAGTAAGAGGGGGTACCCCACCTATATGATGGTAGTAAGAGGGGGGTACCCCACCTATATGATGGTAGTAAGAGGGGGTACCCCACCTATATGATGGTAGTAAGAGGGGGTACCCCACCTATATGATGGTAGTAAGAGGGGGTACCCCACCTATATGATAGTAGTAAGAGGGGGTACCCCACCTATATGATGGTAGTAAGATGGGGGTACCCCACCTATATGATGGTAGGTGCAGGTAGTGCAGCTCATCCAGGATAGTAAGAGGGGGTACCCCACCTATATGATGGTAGTAAGAGGGGGTACCCCACCTATATGATGGTAGTAAGAGGGGGTACCCCACCTATATGATGGTAGTAAGAGGGGGTACCCCACCTATATGATGGTAGTAAGAGGGGGTACCCCACCTATATGATGGTAGTAAGATGGGGTACCCCACCTATATGATGGTAGTAAGAGGGGGTACCCCACCTATATGATGGTAGTAAGAGGGGGTACCCCACCTATATGATGGTAGTAAGAGGGGGTACCCCACCTATATGATGGTAGTAAGAGGGGGTACCCCACCTATATGATGGTAGTAAGAGGGGGTACCCCACCTATATGATGGTAGTAAGAGGGGGTACCCCACCTATATGATGGTAGTGAGAGGGGTACCCCACCTATATGATGGTAGTAAGAGGGGGTACCCCACCTATATGATGGTAGTAAGAGGGGGTACCCCACCTATATGATGGTAGTAAGAGGGGGTACCCCACCTATATGATGGTAGTAAGAGGGGGTACCCCACCTATATAATGGTAGTAATAGGGGTACCCCATCTATATGATGGTAGTAAGAGGGGGGTACCCCACCTATATGATGGTAGTGAGAGGGGGTACCCCACCTATATGATGGTAGTAAGAGGGGTACCCCACCTATATGATGGTAGTAAGAGGGGGTACCCCACCTATATGATGGTAGTAAGAGGGGGTACCCCACCTATATGATGGTAGTAAGAGGGGGTACCCCACCTATATGATGGTAGTAAGAGGGGGGTACCCCACCTATATGATGGTAGTAAGAGGGGGGTACCCCACCTATATGATGGTAGTAAGAGGGGGGTACCCCACCTATATGATGGTAGTGAGAGGGGGTACCCCACCTATATGATGGTAGTAAGAGGGGTACCCCACCTATATGATGGTAGTAAGAGGGGGGTACCCCACCTATATGATGGTAGTAAGAGGGGGTACCCCACCTATATAATGGTAGTAATAGGGGGGTACCCCACCTATATGATGGTAGTAAGAGGGGGGTACCCCACCTATATGATGGTAGTGAGAGGGGGTACCCCACCTATATGATGGTAGTAAGAGGGGGTACCCCACCTATATGATGGTAGTAAGAGGGGTACCCCACCTATATGATGGTAGTAAGAGGGGGTACCCCACCTATATGATGGTAGTAAGAGGGGGTACCCCACCTATATAATGGTAGTAATAGGGGGTACCCCATCTATATGATGGTAGTAAGAGGGGGTACCCCACCTATATGATGGTAGTAAGAGGGGGTACCCCACCTATATGATGGTAGTAAGAGGGGGGTACCCCACCTATATGATGGTAGTAAGAGGGGGTACTCCACCTATATGATGGTAGTAAGATGGGGTACCCCACCTATATGATGGTATTAAGAGGGGGTACCCCACCTATATGATGGTAGTAAGAGGGGGGTACCCCATCTATATGATGGTAGTAAGAGGGGGTACCCCACCTATATGATGGTAGTAAGAGGGGGTACCCCACCTATATGATGGTAGTAAGAGGGGGTACCCCACCTATATGATGGTAGTAAGCGGGGGTACTTCACCTATATGATGGTAGTAAGAGGGGGTACCCCACCTATATGATGGTAGTAAGAGAGGGTACCCCACCTATATAATGGTAGTAAGAGGGGGTACCCCATCTATATGATGGTAGTAAGAGGGGGTACCCCACCTATATGATGGTAGTAAGAGGGTGTACCCCACCTATATGATGGTAGTAAGAGGGGGTACCCCACCTATATGATGGTAGTAAGAGGGGGTACCCCACCTATATGATGGTAGTAAGAGGGGGTACCCCACCTATATGATGGTAGTAAGAGGGGTACCCCACCTATATGATGGTAGTAAGAGGGGGTACCCCACCTATATGATGGTAGTAAGCGGGGTACCCCACCTATATGATGGTAGTAAGAGGGGGTACCCCACCTATATAATGGTAGTAAGAGGGGGTACCCCCACCTATATGATGGTAGTAAGAGGGGGTACCCCACCTATATGATGGTAGTAAGAGGGGTACCCCACCTATATGATGATGTAGTAAGAGGGGGTACCCCACCTATATGATGGTAGTAAGAGGGGGGTACCCCACCTATATGATGGTAGTAAGAGGGGGTACCCCACCTATATGATGGTAGTAAGATGGGGGTACCCCACCTATATGATGGTAGTAAGAGGGGGTACCCCACCTATATGATGGTAGTAAGAGGGGTACCCCACCTATATGATGGTAGTAAGAGGGGGTACCCCACCTATATGATGGTAGTAAGAGGGGTACCCCACCTATATGATGGTAGTAAGAGGGGGTACCCCACCTTTATGATGGTAGTAAGAGGGGGTACCCCACCTATATGATGGTAGTAAGAGGGGTACCCCACCTATATGATGGTAGTAAGAGGGGTACCCCACCTATATGATGGTAGTAAGAGGGGGTACCCCACCTATATGATGGTAGTAAGAGGGGGTACCCCACCTATATGATGGTAGAAGGAGGGGGTACCCCACCTATATGATGGTAGTAAGAGGGGGTACCCCACCTATATGATGGTAGTAAGAGGGGGTACCCCACCTATATGATGGTAGTAAGAGGGGGTACCCCACCTATATGATGGTAGTAAGAGGGGGTACCCCACCTATATGATGGTAGTAAGAGAGGGTACCCCACCTATATGATGGTAGTAAGAGGGGGTACCCCACCTATATGATGGTAGTAAGAGGGGGTACCCCACCTATATGATGGTAGTAAGAGGGGGTACCCCACCTATATGATGGTAGTAAGAGGGGGTACCCCACCTATATGATGGTAGTAAGAGGGGGTACCCCACCTATATGATGGAAACACGCCAGTTGTAGATCAGAGAAATTGTCGTTGTCTTTCTATATAAAGCAGGAAAAAAAGGTGAAGAACAAGAGAAAATAGAAATGACCATTTTATTATTATACAGATGAATATATCAGATGTTAATCTGGTCTGCATAGGATATGGAAAAGGGTAGAACTTCACTCAAGCACACAACAATAATACATCCATGTCATATTCGATTTATGTCTACAGATGGAAAAAACGAACACAAAAAAAGCACTTTGTTTACATTGCACAATGGACTGTGTAGGCAGGCATTCAGGGCAAGAAATGTGCAAATCTAGTTTGATCAGATTATTGACTGTTGCCACACTTGTACAGAAGAGTCCAGAACAGTATTGTGTGTTAACATCTCATGGTTCATATCTGTACACTGACTAATTCAAAATATTGTATAAAATCCTGATAGTAACAAAACAATATTATATCTACCTGCAAAGTACAAAACATTTTTTTTTTTACAATATGGCATTGCAGTGTTGCTGTGAACTCCATATCCCATTCAGTCCGGTGTACATTTCAATCCACCGTGGCGATTTGATGGGCAATCGTAAAGGAATGTAGTCATCAAAAACCTAATACTGAATTAACATTTTCCCATTAAAAAGTGCTCAAACTACAAATAAAATAACATATAAGCGGTCAAATCCAAAAGCCTGTGGGTCTGCTGTTTTTCTACACGGACGCAGTCAATGGGGCGGCAGCGTAGCCTAGTGGTTAGAGCGTTGGACTAGTAACCGGAAGGCTGCAAGTTCAAACCCCCAAGCTGACAAGGTACAAATCTGTCGTTCTGCCCCTGAACAGGCAGCCACTGTTCCTAGGGGATTAATAATTGTAAATAAAAAATTGTTCTCAACTGACTTACCTAGTTAAATAAAGGTTGAAAAATAAAATAACGATGTGCCTATCTGTCTCTGCATCTGGCTTATAGAGTGCACCCGCTTGTAGTCATAAAAAGCAGAAATGTGTTACCATTTTCTACCTCTGGTTCTATATGGGGAAAAGAATGGGGTTCTGGAATAAACTACAAATATAAGGTCAGAGGTTAACACAGGCTGAGGAGCTCTTCTACATCTTGTTCTATGAGATAATGTCCATTTTAACCAGTACAAATTATTTGACATTTTTAGTCATTCAACAGACGCTCTTATCCAGAGCAACTTACAGGACCAATCAGGGTTAAGTGCCTTGCGCAAGGGCACATTGACAGATCTTTACACCTAATAGGCTTGGGGATTCGAACCAGCGACCTTTCGGTTACTGGCCCAAAAGTTCTTAACCGCTAGGATACCTGCCGCCCTACAATGCATTTATGTGCTCATGCAACCTAGACCTTCATATACATTATGAACATCTTATACAGTACATTCGCAGAAATACATATTCTACATGTGTGCTATACAGGCATGTACATATAAACTGAGCAAAAAAAGAAACAAAAGAAGCGTCCTCTCACCGTCAACTGCATTTATTTTTCAGCAAACTTAAACATGTGTAAATATTTGTATGAACATAACAAGATTCAACAACTGAGACATAAACTGAACAAGTTCCACAGACATGTGACTACAAGAAATGGAATTATGTGTCCCCAAACAAAGGGGGGGGGTCAAAATCAACAGTAACAGTCAGTATCTGGTGTGGCCACCAGCTGCATTAAGTACTGCAGTGCATCTCCTCCTCGTGGACTGCACCAGATTTGCCAGTTCTTGCTGTGAGATGTTACCCCACTCTTCCACCAAGGCACCTGCAAGTTCCTGGACATTTCTGGGGGAATGGCCCTAGCCCTCACCCTCCGATCCATTGAGATCCAGGCTCTTCGCTGGCCATAACAGAACACTGACATTTCTGTCTTGCAGGAAATCACTCACAGAACTAGCAGTATGGCTGGTGGCATCAGGATGAGCCTGCAGGAAGGGTTCCACAAGAGGGAGGAAATCTTTCCTGTAACGCACAGCGTTGACATTGCCTGCAATGACAACAAGCTCAGTCCGATGACGCTGTGACACACCGCACCAGACCATGATGGACCCTCCACTCCAAATCGATCCCGCTCCAGAGTACAGGCCTCGGTGATATGCTCATTCCTTCAACGATAAACGTGAATCCGACCATCACCCCTGGTGAGACAAAACCGCGACTCGTCAGTGAAGAGCACTGTCTGGTCCAGCGATGGTGGGTTTGTGCCCATAGGCGACGTTGTTAACGGTGATGTCTGGTGAGGACCTGCCTTACAACAGGCCTACAAGCCCTCAGTCCAGCCTCTCTCAGCCTGTTACGGACAGTCTGAGCACTGATGGAGGGATTGTGCGTTCCTGGTGTAACTCGGGCAGTTGTTGTTGCCATCCTGTACCTGTCCTGCAGGTGTGATGTTTGGATGTACCAATCCTGTGCAGGTGTTGTTACACAAGGTCTGCCACTGCGAGGATGATCAGCTGTCCGTCCTGTCTCCCTGTAGCGCTGTCTTAGGCGTCTCGCAGTACGGACATTGCAATTTATTGCCCTGGCCACATCTGCAGTCATCATGCCTCCTTGCAGCATGCCTAAGGCACGTTCACGCAGATGAGCAGGGACTCTGGGCATCTTTCTTTTGATGTTTTTCAGAGTCAGTAGAAAGGCCTCTTTAGTGTCCTAAGTTTTCATAACTGTGACCATAATTGCCAACCGTCTGTATGCTGTTAGTGTCTTAACGACCGTTCCACAGGTGCATGTTCATGAATTGTTTATGGTTCATTGAACAAGCATTGGGAAACAGTGTTTAAACCCTTTACAATGAAGATCTGTGAAGTTATTTGGATTTTTACGAATTATCTTTGAAAGACAGGGTCCTGAAAAATGGACGTTTCTTTTTTTTTCTCTCCAGAATTTACAAGCGTTCAATGGGGGACAAAAGACAACGACGGTCGGCGAGACCAAATTCATGCAATAAATGGATATTAACTCCTGTCATTGTAATACTGGAACAACGGTGAAACAATACAATCACTGGATCAACACATCTGTTGACTGCATTGTTCGGGAATGAGAATTCATAAGCTCTATATCGTATACGTATACGGAAAGTCAAAAGTTATTTTAATTAACACGTTTTTAAATTTCCGGTAGGCCGTCATTGTAAATAAGAATTTATTCTTAACTGACTTGCCTAGTTAAATAAAGGTTAAATGAAAAAAAAATATATTCTCAATTTAAAATTCTTATTTTTTCTCTCTCTATTTCTAAAAGGATGAAATTGTTTGCTTGTTCTGTGCTGCTGCATATGAACTGAAAACATAGCCCACTATGTACCATAGTATTCCTTCATTTCATTAACATGTTTACATCTGAAAAAAACACTGGTTCCTCTTTATATCCGGAAATGACACCTACAGCACACCGTACCAAGGCACAGGAGTATATTTGAAATGTAACCTTTATTTACCGAGGCAAGTCAGTTAAGAAAAAAAAATATTATTTACAATGACGGGCCTAACACCGGGCCTAACCCGGACGACGCTGGGCCAATTGTGCCCCGCCCTATGGGACTCTCAATCGCAGCCCGGTTGTGATGCATCCTGGATATATCTGGTAGGTAGAATAGGTACAATATGGCGAAATGTCCAACTAGCTTTATATGGGTTATAGGGGTGGTTTCTGGACTTGGGACACTCTGTTCACCATAGGGGAGAGAGGTTCTGATCGATCACAAAGCCAAAGCCTTGTTGTCCTCCTCTCTCCGTGAGACCCATGTACTGTATATGCATTGTGGACTGTCGAAAGGGGCAATCAGGAGCTGAACTATGCAGCCGCTGCGTACACGAATGCTACATTGTGACCCGTGTGTCAAGATGGATGGATGTGTAGACTTGATCCATGGAACTGTGTATGGAATGGAAACAAAGACCGTGATAATCTCACTGGCATTCGGATGCTGAATTCCAAACCGGCCCCATTGCCCCTTACCCCTAGGGCCGAGCAACTTCATAGCGATCTGAAAATATAGGATCGGTGTAAACAATGTGGTAATATTGCCTTTCCTTTCCTTGAGATAAGACAGGTAGAGTTACCAACATATTCGACCATACTACACCAGTCCAATCCCCTTGAGATCAACATGAAGTACCTAGGGCGTAGGGTGCTAGGGGGTAGGGGTCTATTCGGGACTCAGAAGGGGTCTTACTAGCAGCAGCGTTTGTTAGAGGGAGGAGGCTGCCGGGTTATCTTGAAGGACTCGTTACTGTCTAAGTCTGGATTCTCCAGGGGCGGAATCTGTTTACCTGAAACACAACACAACACGGATCATTACGTAAGAGAGATGCAAACTATTACACTGTGATTGCTTCTCAAATGGCACCCTTTTCCTTATATAGTTCTGTCAAAAGTAGTGCACTATAATGGAGTGCCATTTGAGAAGCATCCTGATTACTGTCTTAGGTTTTACAGGATGTTGTGATGGTAACTTCCTCCCTAAGAGACACTGTGCTGAATGGTGCTGTACTGTCTTAGAAGGTATCACAGGATGTTGTGATGGTAACTTCCTCCCTAAGAGACACTGTGCTGAATGGTGCTGTACTGTCTTAGAAGGTATCACAGGATGTTGTGATGGTAACTTCCTCCCTAAGAGACACTGTTCTGAATGGTGCTGTACTGTCTTAGAAGGTTTCACAGGATTCTGTGATGGTAACTTCCTCCCTAAGAGACACTGTTCTGAATGGTGCTGTACTGTCTTAGAAGGTTTCACAGGATTTTGTGATGGTAACTTCCTCCCTAAGAGACACTGTGCTGAATGGTGCTGTACTGTCTTAGAAGGTATCACAGGATTTTGTGATGGTAACTTCCTCCCTAAGAGACACTGTGCTGAATGGTGCTGTACTGTCTTAGAAGGTATCACAGGATGTTGTGATGGTAACTTCCTCCCTAAGAGACACTGTTCTGAATGGTGCTGTACTGTCTTAGAAGGTTTTACAGGATGTTGTGATGGTAACTTCCTCCCTAAGAGACACTGTGCTGAATGGTGCTGTACTGTCTTAGAAGGTATCACAGGATGTTGTGATGGTAACTTATGTCTAAAACAAACAGAGATATCAAAAGATATTCACAACGCTTTACAGTGAACAAAAACAAATGACTTTGAATAGAGAGCGTAGGGATGCAAGACAACAAGGGCTGTGATCAATTCAGGAAGTGATTTGATTTTTAAAATAAAACATCTTTTGAAATAAATAACTTCTCATTTTCACTTAATTTTACTTCCTGAATGAAATGACTTCAATTCAAAACATTTGAACCCAACCCTGAAAACAATGAAT